>NW_007258188.1:319966-335941 GCF_000164805.1 Carlito syrichta | reverse complement strand
GGCTTGGGAAGTTGAAACCGAAAGGGAGGGAGGCGCGGCGGCAGGAGGAGACAGAGTGAAGGTAAGCGCACGAGCTGGGCCGAGAGGTGAGGAGGTGGAGGTGGGAGGAAGAGTAGGGGCGCCGGGCGGGGGCTGCGGAGCGGGGACGCGACCAGCCGGGCGGCTCTCACTCGGCCTCAGGGGCAAGTCCCGACCTGTCATCCTTCTCGGGGCTTGAGGTCGTGTCCGAGTCTCGGACCCACACCGCCTGACTCCTGGAGTTTGTAGGTGGGGGTGGGGATAGAAGAGACGAACCCAAGCCACAGGTTGCCCAGGTGTGAGGCCTCAACGCAGCCACATGAAGTGCTTTTTTGCTTTCCTTTGCCTGGATAATTTGTCTTTTCTTCTTTTACAAAGTTTTGGTAACTTTGTTTTCTTCACGTAGATTTTGGGAGAGAAATCTTGCGTTTTCACCCACACACTGGAAAGTAAATAAACAGGGTAGTTGACCATGTTTGATTCTGAGTGAATTTGGCATCGAATGAGCCTAGAATGCCATTTTGAAATAAGTGGATGTGTCTATGTGTGCTAGCGAGGTTTTGTGAGTACTGGGCAGTTCGACATAGGTTTATTATCATAAGTTAACTTAGTCGAGGAATGCATGTGCGCATGTATTTGCTGTTCTTTGATTTAAAAGAAGCATAATTCTGGGGGCAGCTAAAAGTTTGATATGAATGATGTCACATGTGCAGTTCAAGCTAGTTACGTTTTCTGTCTTTCCCTAAATTAGGTTAGGTTGGCAAATGTGTCTCCATCACCAGATTTCATGTTTCATAAATTTAAATCTTTTTTCTGATTTTCAAAGTGTTCTCAAAAGCTTTGAATTCAGCTTTTGATTAACTCTGGATTGTACTCTAGTTCATCTTGTATCTTATTTTTAAGGATGGTTGTAATGCTAATTTGCATGAGAAAAATGACCTTTAGAGCTGCCACTAAGTGTAGGCTAAGTAATCTTATTTATCTTAGTGAATTAATTTTTCTTGGCTTAGTTTTCTTGATCCCTTCTGAATGGTTTTCTTTTGTGATTCATGTATTCAAGTTTTCAAGCTCTGTGCTTGGCCTGGGAGATCAAGAGAGATGCAGTCTCTGTGCTCAGGGAACTTTCTGTAATCTAGCAGCATCCTTTTAAGAGAGAATCTTGACTAGGCTTCTTTTTCTTGCCCTGCACTTCTAGTTGACCAAAGGAAAGTTTTTTACAAGACTGTGTTTTTGTCAATGTTTATATGTGATTGGGATTGAAAAAGGAGCAGATGATCTTACTTGAACAGCATGAACTTGACACTGCCTTTTATCAGAAAGATAATATCCATGCCAGTGGTCTGCCAAAAACGAGGAATTTTTCTTTTTGCACAGTTTAAATATTAAGTTCACGAGTGGAAATAAATTTCTACCTTAGTAAAAGCCTTTATTTTTCCTGTCTTTACATTGGTTTCATTGATCTCCTGTGAGTTAATAACTTGTAATTCAAAAGAGTTTTGTGTACAAAGTTTATTCAGCATGAACATGTGTGGCACTTATTGAATGAGGTAAATTTATTACTCCATTAACACCTTCCTTGGAGAAGTAGTACATGTAAGTCCTGCTGTGGTTTGAATGTTGTCCCCAAAAGTTCATATGTTGGAAATGTAACCCCCAATGCAAAAGCATTGGGAAGTAGGGCCTACTAGGAAATGATTGGGTCATGAGGGCAGAGTACTGATGAATTGATTAACAGAGTTATCATGGGAATGGATTAGTTATCTTGAGAGTGGCTTGTTATAAAGAGAGCTGAACTCATAGCGTCACTCTGTGTCTCTTGTGCTCACTTGCCCTTGTGCCATGTTATGGCATGTAGCATGAAGGTCTTTGCCAGATGCCAGTGCAATGTTCTTAGACCTCCCAGCTTCCAGAACTGTGAGAAGTACATTTCTTTCTTTGTAAGTTACCCGGTCAGTGGTATTCTGTTATAGCAGAAAATGAACTAAGACAAGCCCTTTAGGTAGTATATGTCTTGATATAATGTGACACAGTTTTCAACTTTGAAATGATATCTACCTGAAATAGAAATTTTGGCAAATACAAACATTTATGGCAAGAAAATGTGTATAATTACTCAGAAGGAAAGAGTGAGATATTTAGTTTGTATTTCGCAATCATCAGAAGGCAGGCAGTATAGTTTATCTCTTACATTATACTGTAAAGTTATTCTAAGCAGGAATTAGATCTTATTTCTTGTATGTTTTACCTAATATAATACCTAGCATATAGTATACAAATTCCATATAAATGTTGATTCAACATATACCATCTCATTCAAGTCATCCCTTTGGCATGTAGATGAGCAAGTGAGAATGATAAATTTATTTGTTCAATTTCATTTTTCTGTTACCTGTTTGATATGATGTCTTACTAGTTGTCTTATATCCTGACACACAACTCCTAAAATCCTTGGCATTTCCTAAGTGATGTGTTTTTGTATGTTAATGAACTGACTGATGGTTGGCAACTCCTAGTAGCTTCAGGATGGGGGCTAGTTAACGGAAGAACCAAGGCATGATTAGAAGGTTGGGACTTAGAGCGCCATCCCCCAACTCCTGGGGGAGGAGGGCTGTGAAAATGACTGAAGATTAAGTTGATCATCAGTGGCCAGTGGTTTAATCAATCATGCCTATATATTGAAGCCTCCATAACAACCCAAAAGGACAGGTTTCAGAGAGCTTCTGGATAGCTGAACTTGTGGGTTCCTTGAGGGTGTTGTGCCTCTTCATCAGTATCCATTGTGATGGATAATATCTTTATAATACCATTGTAATATCTTTCATAATAAACTGATAAATGTGTTTCCCTGAGTTCTGTGGGCTACTTTAGCAAATGAACTGAATCCAAGGAGGAGATTGTATAGTTGGGCAGTCAGAAGCACAGGTAAAACATCCTGGGGCTTTTGATTCACATTATAAGTGGGGGGGGGGCAGTCTTGTAGGACTGAACCCTCAACCTGTGGGATCTGACACTATCTCCATGTAGATAGTGTCATAATTGAATTGGAGGACACCCAACTGATATCTGCTGCAGAAATGATTGCTTGCTTGAATGTGTGAATAAACCCCCACACACTTGGTCACAGGATTCTTGGTGTTAATTGTTGTGTGAGAACAGAAGAAAAATAATTTGAGTTTTTTCTATTCTTGCAGAGGGGCAGGTGTATATTCCTTGGATCTATCTTCCAGAGGCTCATGCATTAGGGTAAAGTGAGAATTTTGTTTTTCAGACATAATCTGTGCCAGACTCTTTTCCACTGGACCAGAGGGAAGAATTAAAATATACACTGCCTAGTGTGTGGTGGGTGGGTCTGCTTTACTTTTTTTTTTTCTTTGAGTAATGGGTGTGCTTGTTTGATTTTTGTGGGATACTCGTTCTGATTAGTCTAAAATAGAGAGACAGAGACAGAGACAGAGAGAGAAGATTCACCTCCTCAAGGTAGGGGAGATGGCCAAAGCCCCAAAACAACCTGGCCATAACTAAAAGAGCACATGGTTGCACCATAGCTTTGCAAGACAGTGGCTACTGGCTGCTCACAGTTAAGTCCTTTTAATCCTTCCTTTTCATGGGGAAGGCCATTAAGGTGATTGGGTGGTGGTCTGCTCCACATCAGCACAAAGGGCACGTAAGCACAGGTACTTACATCTGGTGATGGACAGCCATGGTGATTGCTGCCATGGTGGTGGACTAGATAGGAGGAGACAAGGGGAGGGGTTTTTGCTGCAAAAGACCTGTCAGATGTTTCCAATCCATAAATTCCTTAGCAAAAAGGTGGTCTTATCGTATCTATGGCTTCTGCCAGCTAAGGGGTGATCTTTGACATTTTACCTTCAACAAGGAACCTGGAAGTTTCTTAGAGATTATTATGGTAAACCATTAATTGAACGATTGGGCTGTCCTTGTCTCACATCTGATAGAGATTTGCCAAGGAGGTGGGGTAGGCTGCCAGCTTGGTCTGCAGAACGCTTCCTAAAACCTACCTATTGGAAATTTATCTATGTCTAACCTGTGCTAGATTCAAAATGTGTCAGTCTAAGCAAAAATGGTTATGCTGAGGCAAAATGTGAGTTAAGTTTAAGTTTCTCAGAGTCTCTCATTTCGATAAGTAATTAGTTGAATGAGAAAGAGAAAGTTAGAGAAAGTTAGAGAAAGTTAGAGTTCTATACTAATTTGTTGTTTTTAATCATAATATATTGCATATAAGCCAAGCTCGGTGGCTCAGCCTGTAATCCCGCGCCTTTGGGAGGCTGAAGGGAGTGGATTGCCTGAGCCCGCGGGTTTGAGACCGCCTGGGCAGCGAGACCTCATCTCTACAATAAATCAAAAAATCAGCCAGGCATGGTAGTGCATGCCTGTAATTCTGGCTACTTGGGAAGCTGAGGTGGAAGGATCACCAGAGCCCAGCAGGTCGAGGCTGCGGTGGCCGGGAGCGGCCACTGCACTCTAGTCTGGGCGACAGAGTGAGACTCCAACTCAAAAAAATAAAAAATAAAAAAATAAAATAATAATATATTGCATATTATATGAAACGTGTATATGTATGTATTTTACTAGGTTGCTGTGCTTTCTCTATTCTCCTTGCTCTAAATGTGTTTCCTGACTTGATTGGGAACTTTTCAAGGGCAGTTCCTTCTTGCTTAAGAATGAGTAAGAATCTAAAGTGAACTTGTTAGGTGAAAATTATGAATAACTAAAATTATCCTTGAGAATCTCTTAAGAGTACAGCAAATTGGCACAGCATACTGTCTCTCAGTATGTTCTGTATAGCCATGTTTTTCTTTCAGACTTGGAACGTATCACAATTTTTTAGATGAACTCCAGGTGAAAAAGTTGACTTGTATTTTATGATCACCTTGTGTGTGTGTGTGTGTGTGTTTGTTTTTTTTTTCCTTTTTCTTTTTGAGTTGAAGTCTTACTTTGTTTCCCAGGCTGCAGTGCAGTGACTTACACACACACGTGGCTCAGCGCAGCCTTGACCTCGTGGGTTCTGGCAATCCTGCCTCAGCCACCCGAATAGCTGGAGCTACAGGTGTGTGCACCACACCCAGCTAATTTTATTTATTTATTTATTTATTTATTTATTTTTTTTTTGAGTTGGAGTCTCACTCTGTCACCCAGACTGGAGTGCAGTGGCCGCTCCCGGCCACCGCAGCCTCGACCTGCTGGGCTCCGGTGATCCTTCCGCCTCAGCCTTCCAAGTAGCTGGAATTACAGGCTTGTGCTACCACGCCCGGCTGATTTTTTGATTTATCGTAGAGATGAGATCTCGCTGCCCAGGCGGGTCTCGAACCCGCGGGCTCAGGCAATCCACTCACCTCAGCCTCCCAAAGGCACGGGATTACAGGCTGAGCCACCGAGCCCGGCTCTATTTATTTTTTTTGTGGAGATAAATGTCTTGCTATGTTACCTAGGCTGGTCTTGAACTCCTGGGCTCAAGCAGTCCTCCCATCTCAGCCTAGCAAAGTGCTGGCATTACAGGCATGAGCCAACGTGCCTGTCCCACATTGTATATATATATTTAAAAGGGAACAAGTGTTAAAAACTGGGGCCATGCAGTGCAGCAAGATGCTCACAATTGAGTGCATATGGGGCACTGAAACAGACTAAGAGATCAACATATTCTTGTTGCCTGTTCCCCTTTGACTCTGAAGCAGGTATTTATAAGTAAAATAGGCAGAATCTCCAGTATTGCTGTTTTTGTCTGTCTCTTCTGTTTTTGTTTGTTTTTTAGCCTATGTACTGCATTTGATAGATTAAAATAAATGAACCTATGATGTGACTCCACTGTATTAACCAATTGATGATCATAAGGTGTAGTACAAGTAAGGAATAAAAGATTAAATTCTCTTTAGGATTTGTCATGAAAAAAATCACTCCCTTTTGAAATGGTATAATAGAGGATTATATATAGATAATATGTCTATTAAGGCTGATGTTTTCTGAGTTCTGATCTTGCCAGTGTTAGTATCACAACTAGATTTTTTTAAGGTGCAGTAAAATATAAATATTCTAGTTTCTTTTTTCAAACTGTGGTTTGTGGGTACAAAATTCTGTTTTAAGTATTGAACTCTTAATTTCTAATTTTCTTCATTTACAACCTGCTCCATTATTTCAGTGATCCTTTACCTGCACTATATTACTTTGCCTTTTCTAATAATTCCCCAGTATCCATAATTACTAGCAACTAATTACTCATTAGGAAACATATACTCATTAGGAAACATGATTTTGAGATTTTTTAAAAATTTGCTTATTATGAGAAGTACAGTAACTGTTTTCCTAAAGTTGCTATCAAGCAACCAGACTCTCTTTAGAGTTTAGAAACACAGGTTTAGGGCCGGGTTCAGTGGCTCAGCCTGTAATCCCAGCACTTTGGGAGGCCAAAGCAAGTGAATTGCCTGATCCTGTGAGTTCGAGACCAGCCTGGGCAACTTGGTGAGACCTCGTCTCTGCAATAAAAAATAAAAATAAAAAAATAACTGGGCATTGTAGCATGTGCCTGTAGTTCGGGCTACTTGCAGGGCTAAGGTGGAAGGATCGCTGGAGCCTAGTAGGTCAACGCTGGAGTGACTGTGAGTGTGCCTTGGCACTCCAGCCTGGACGACAGAGTGAGACTCCAACCCCCCCCCCAAAAAAAACAGCACAGGCTTGGTACATGTGGTACATGAAGATAAATCTTAAATTTTTTGTATATGGCGCTTCAGGAAAGTGTGTACTAGAATTCTAGCTCACTGGTTATTGGCTAATATTATTTAACAAAAAGAAACATGTAGTGTTAGATTTTTTTCCTCCCTATTTGGAATGTTAAAGAGGGCCATTTTTCAAGACTTTTTATTGGTAAATACTTCTAATAAATTTCAAGATTCATTCAGATGGTCACAGGTGGATACTTTGGACCAGTAAAAATAGGATTTTAGGGTTTCAGTCTTAGAAATTATATTTGTTTTAGGTGTTATATTTTTATTATTAAAGGAATTTTTCATTTATGCATTTGTAATTTAGTAGGCCATACTCAATGTAGAATAAAAATTTCTGAGGTAACATTATGTAGGCAGTTTATTTTAATGCTTGTTCATTGTGAACTTATAAATCAGCAAT
The DNA here is from genome assembly GCF_000164805.1 of Carlito syrichta. Lineage (NCBI taxonomy): Eukaryota > Metazoa > Chordata > Mammalia > Primates > Tarsiidae > Carlito > Carlito syrichta. Next base: position 328,786 of record NW_007258188.1, on the reverse strand, counting down.
TTTAACCATGAACATTATGACTGTAAAGACCTCCTAGCTGAACATCTTTTCCTTTTGTCTGAACCTCAAATTTAGCACTTAATCGCCCTCATCATCTAGGCTTCATTTTCCTACTGTCCTTGTGTTATAAAAACTTAACCTTGGTTCATACCAACCTTTGTGCCTATGCCAGATTGTTGCCACTCTAAATTTATGATTTCCAGTATGAGCTGAACATTAATTGCTACCTGAAATAGGGTTTGTTAATTAGTTTCCTGTCTTTCTGTTGGTGGCAAGATTAAAAACTTTATTTGCCTCTGTATTAAAAATTCCATGTGATCACTTTTGTGAGCAGTCTCAGCATATCTTTTAAAAAAAAAGGAGTCTTTTTTTGTGGAACTCCCTTTTAGCATGGTTTTCTTTCCCCGTTCACCCTCTGCTTAAACATGTTACAAACATATACACTTCTACTCATCCTTCCATCTGTACATCTTCTTCCATCCAAGTCTCTCTAGACCTCTGCTTTTCTAATTATAGAAATGCACTCAGATTCTCTGTATATCCAGGATAACCCCATTATTTCACTGCCTCATGCCTTTTTTCCTTTTCTTTTATCTGGTTTCTTTTTTCCCCCATTTTCTCCATTTCCATTTATCCTTCATCCCACTGAAGTTTACCTTCTTTCATCATTCTTATGAAACTGCCTGTGCTAATATCATCTAAGACTTAAGAATGGCCAATTACAGTGGACTCTGTATCATAGCATGTGACATTTTCTCTTCTCATGTGATATTGCTGTCTTGGTTTGACAGCTCTTTTGCTGATTTCTTTCTTAGGACTCTGTCCATAACCCTCTATTGTCTACTCTTAAGAGGCTTTAAGAGACGGAGTTATGAATGATCTTTAGGTATTCATGCAGCATTTGAAATGGAGTACAAAATGTTGTTTATGTGTATATATGTATATTTTCTTAGGAAGTGGGTCTACAGTTTTATGTATATTTGACCTAAAGGAATGCTTTGTTCATCTAATGGTTTTAACTATGATGAAGTGATAACATGAAATTCTTGCTTCCAGCCCAGACCTCTGATGGGAACTTCAAAACTGTATATCCTACTTGATGGTCCATAATAAAAGCTTTCCAAAATGAAATTAGTAATCATTTCTCTTCCTGCATGCCCTTTTTACATCCAGGCTCTACTCTTCAAACCTCTCCTGAGCCAGGAATTTGGATATCCTGCTCCTTTTCCCTTCATCTTCACATCCAATCTCACATGGATTTATCTTCCAAATACTATACTGATCTCTCTATCCATTCTATTCCACTTTTCCTGACCTTAAATCAGTCCTCCTTATCTCTTATCTAGTTTACTGAAATAATTTTCCAATTGGTTTGCTCGTCTCTAGTTTGACTTCATCTTTAATCTTTTTGCCACACGTAAATCTACAGTATGTTATATATTTTTTTCAATGACTGATCAGGATGCAAAGTGCTTAATTTGAGACATATTTGTTGGAATTCTGCTTACATTTTCAAGTTTTATTTCATGAATGTCTAAATGCACACTCTCAAGTGGTTTTAAAAGCAGTAAGTTTGTTATTTTAGTTTTCTCTTTCATACTTTATCCTTTGGAATAACCTATTCTAGGTCCTTCATCTTTCACCCAAACTCAGCTTTCTTCCTCCGTATCTATCACCCTCCCACGCCCTTAGATGTTCCTCCCTTGTCTTCCCACAATTTTTACTTCTTTTTTTTTTAAATCTCTAGAGCTTCATAAAGTAGGTGATCTATAAATATTTACTCTTTTTTTTTTTTTTTTTTTTGAGTTGGAGTCTTACTCTGTCACCCAGACTGGAGTGCAGTGGCCGCTCCCGGCCACCGCAGCCTCGACCTGCTGGGCTCCGGCGATCCTTCCGCCTCAGCCTTCCAAGTAGCTGGAATTACAGGTGCGCGATACCATGCCCGGCTAATTTTTTTTTGATTTATTGTAGAGATGAGGTCTCGCCAAGTTGCCCAGGCGGGTCTCGAACCTGTGAGCTTAGGCAATCCGCTCACCTCAGCCTCCCAAAGTGCGGGATTATAGGGTGAGCCACCGAGCCCGGCTAATATTTACTCTTTAAATGGATAACCTAAGATTTAAAATTTGTTTTCTCAGTTGCACCTTCAACATTTCAAATACACAAAATGTTGGGAAAATCTTTTTACTGGTACAAAATATAGTGAGTTTGAAGAACAGTGTTCTATAAACCTTGGTTATACCCAGTGCCTAGCCCAGATCCTGATAGGAGAAACTCAGATATTTGTGAATAAGTGACTTATAGGTGACAATGAGCTATCGAGTGATTACAGCATTTTTAGTGTTGGTCGTTCAGCCTGAGGAAGAAAGTAGATAAAACATAATAAGCAGAACAAGTGATGTGCCTTGCTTCATTCTTTTGACAAGTATAATTCATACTGATTATTTTGATGAGCTCTCAAGTAACTTTAAAGTTTACAGATACTGTAGTTTGTAACAGTGGGACCTCATTACTAGGCCCTACTAATTTGATTTCTTTCTGGAGGCTGAGTATATTATCTTGTTTTGTTAGGATTTGATAGGCTTATGAATTAGAATAAAAATCAATGAAGTCTTCCAACTTTTTTTTTTTTTTTTTTGTGTTGGAGTCTCACTCTGTTGCCCAGACTGGAGTGCAGTGGCCGCTCCTGGCCACCGCAACCTCGACCTGCTGGGCTCCGGCGATCCTTCCGCCTCAGCCTTCTGAGTAGCCGGAATTACTTTACAGGTGCACGCTACCACACCCGGCTGATTTTTGATTTATTGTAGAGATGAGGTCTCGCTGCCCAGGCGGGTCTTGAACCCGCGGGCTCAGGCAATCTACTCACCTCAGCCTCCCAAAGGCGCGGGATTACAGGCTGAGCCACCGAGCCCGGCTCCAACTTTTTTTTTTTTAATTCAAGATATCGCTAAGATGTGTCCAAAGAATGGAAGCAGTGGTCCCAAGTACCCCATTTATTAATGAGACCATGTATGAGGCACAATATTAATATATCATATGTCTCTTGTTTTGATGCTACGTTTTGAAAGCACTAACTTGTGCAGTAAAAAAGTAGGTTCTGAGGCAGAATAAGTTTAGTGTCAGGACCTTTCTTTAACGACTTATGATTTCAGTCACGAAGAGGTTTTTGCCACTTTTCAGTGTGGGTAGAGAATTTAAATGCCAATACCTTAAGGCATCTATCTATTGTATGCCTTACTTCATCTCTATGAGTGATATGTACAAAGCACTTACATACTATGTACAGTCTTTGGGAGGTTTGAGAAAAGAAGCTTCTCAATTTACTTTCAGTAAGATTGTATTCTCTCACAGACCCCGGTTGAGAAATACTGTTAGGAGCCATACTATGCACTTAAATTCAAGTCACAGATTTCTTAATAGATGAATTTCCTGATTGCTTACTATTGACTTGAGGCAAAATTGAATGGCGATTTAAGAATAAAAGACACCACCTCTAAGGGTGGTGTTTCTCTAGTATGGTCCTTGACTTGCTGGCATTATCTTGAGACTTTTTGGAAATATAAATTCTCAAGCCTCATCTCTTGCCATCTGACCTGCTTAATTGGAATATTGAGGTGAGGTTTCGGGTGCTGGAGCTCAGCAAGTTGTGTTTCAAGAAGTCCTCCAGGTGACTTTGATATATAATAAAGTTTGAGAATCTCTGTTCTGTGCTGTCCATTGACTCCTTTCATTTTTTTCTACCAAATGTTCCAGAAAGTATGTTATCCAGTGTTAGAAAAATCCAGATGTGATTCCCTGATTCATCTTGTTTTTACAAATGCTTTTCTGAATTCATTCTCAATGTGTAGTTGAAATCTAAAGTCAGCTAACTCAGGATTTTATTTGCAAATTGGATCATTTTACTATGAAATTCTCTGGTGTGATGTAGAGTCCCAACAGTTTTCCCCCCAGCTGTTCTCATACCATTTCCTTACTGATTTGCAATGCAATCATAATTGTTTTTAACACCTTATCTTTTTGTTTTTCATTTGTAATTTTTTTTGTTTAAAATTGGAGTCTTACTTTGTTGCCCTGGCTGGGGTGCAGTGGCATGATCACAGCTACCACAGCCTTGACCTGCTGGGCTCAGATGATCCTTTCACCTCAGCCTCTCAAGTAGCTGAGACTATAGATGTGCGCCACCACACCCGGCTAAATTTTTTTTTTTTAATTTATTGTAGAGATGAGGCTTTGCCTTGTTGCCCAGGCTGGTTTCTAACTTCTGGACTCGGGAAATCCTCTCGCCCCAGCATCTCAAAGTACTGGGATTACAGGCATGAGTTACGATACCTGGCCTCTGATTTGTAATCAAACTGTATTTCCCTCAAAGAATGTGACCTATATCAGGGTCAGGAAACTAATTTGGTTTTATAGTTTTAAAGCATCATTAAAAAAAAAAAAAGAAAGGCAAAGACTATATGGCAGAGATTGCATGTAGGTTGCCAGACCTAAAATATTTACTACTTTGTAGAAAAGTTTGCTAACCTCTGACTGATACGATATTTATTCTTTGAAATTTGTTGAGACTTGTTTTATGGCTTGCTATACATAGATCGTTTTTAACTGTTCCAAATGTACTTGAGAAGACTATGTATTTCATCATCATTAGGTATAGGTTTCTGTGTATGTTTGATGAAATCAGACTTAATAATCGCACTATTCAAGTACTTTGTATCTTTACTGTTTTTTTTTTTTCTCTACAGAGAGTTGGCTTGAGGTCTTCACGCTTTTACTTTTACTTCACGCTTTTAGCATACTTTGTATGTTAAATTTTCACTTTCTCTTGGAGTTCTATATGTTTTTAGTTATTTTGAGGCTGTTTTATCAGTGCATACAAATTCAGAACTTTTATGTCTTCTTGGTGAGCTTTAACTTTTATTATTATGTAGTTTTTTAATCCCTAATACCTTTCATTTTAAAGTCTGTTTTGTTTGATCTGATATTTTTGATAAAGCCACCAATTATGTTTGGTTGTTAGTTGCAGCAAGATCTTACTCTATGCCTTAACTTTCAACCTTTTTTGTTCTATGTTTTTGGTTTGGCTCTAGTGTTTTACTTAATTGTTTAGCAATTTAGTTTATATGTCTTTTGAGTAATTTTAATTATTTATATTTATTGTGAATATTGATTTTTTTGGACTTATTTATATTCTGTATAATCTATAGCTTGTCTATGACAGCATACTAAGTTATTTCTTCAGATCTCTTCACCACTTTTCTTTTTAGCTGTTGCTTAACCTGTCTGTTGATTGTTTTTAATTTTAAGAAATAAATATTTATATTTTAAAAAGTCATATTTTTAAATCTGCATAGTCATTTTAGTACTCATTATTTTAAAATTTCCTCTATTTTGTTAAATATTTTACATAGTCATTTTGTATCTAATTATTCCAGTATATGAGTCATGGATTTCTCAATTATACTTTGTAATAGCTTTGGGAATATAGAAACTAAGAGGAACAGCAGGAGCAAGGAGTAGTTAAGACCTACTGTACCTCCCTACCACTAGTTCTGTCATTTCCATATTGTACATTTTAGCCTAGATAGTTCTTAGTTGTGGAAAAGCTGTCCTGTGCACTGTATATATAGCAGCATCATGGGCCTCTGTCCACCATAAGTCCCCCTCTACTTCCCTTCCAGTTATGATACTCAAAATCTTCAGCTATTTCCAGATGTCCCATGGGAGGCAAAATCATCCCTAGCTGAGAACTGCTTTAAATACTTATATAGCTTGTATGACATTCTTCAGGGAGCCATGCCTTCTAAATTTGTAGATTATAGTTGTGTTATAATAAGCCATCTAAAACCAGAACAGTTCTTTAAGAGCATTTCATAGATAAAGACTCTCTAGTGGTAAATATTATTAGTCTGCGTGGAGATCAGTTTATCAGTATGGTAACAAGGAGATTCAACCAGGTCATCCTCTTTCTCTGGGTGTTCACTCCCTCATCAGCTGCTTTAATTCTTTTCTCTCTGTTCTCTAGTTTGTTACGACCATCTCCTTTTATTCATTTAACAAATAATTATTGAATGCCAAAAATATTCTAGTACTGTTCTATTTGCTAGGCAGATAGTAAAATAAAGGTCTTTTCTGTCATGAAGCTTACTTTTTGTGGGGTGAGACAACACATCAATTAGTAAATAATCAAGAAAGTGTTAAATATTAGTGCTATAAAGATAAGTGTGCTTTGATAGACTAACTGGTTAGTTTTGAATGGCAGGATCAGGAAAGGCTGAGTCTTAGGAGGCATCTCTTAAGCCAAGACCTTCATGTCAAGCCAGCTGTATGAACATCAAGAGAAAGAGCATTCTAAACAGAAGGAAACACTGGAAATTTGTGTAATTTAATCAGTAAGCATAAAATAAATTGGGGGAAATGACAGACAAGTGCTTTCATCTCTCCATATTATTGTCAATAGAAACACAATATTTGAGGCCTGTACTTGGGAATCTGTATAACACATTTTGAGGAAATGCGATAGTAATATCCAGAAACAAGTATTTGTTTCTTTTTCCTTTCTCTTACCACAGCCAGTGCTTTACTTAAAAACAAAATAAAACAAAAAACTTCAGGAAGTGTATCAGAAGAATTTTTCAACATTGGTACCAATGCTTTTTAACTAATTTGTTTCTTGTTTCACTTGTACAGGTCAATTTGTTGAGTTTGATTACCTCTTCCACATCCTTTGAATAGATAAATATCATCTTGTTTTGTTTCAGTTTCAGGTTTCTTGTATGGATCACTGAGTGAATAACAGATGGCTTTACCTCGTCTCACAGGAGCCTTGCGCTCTTTTTCAAATGTCACCAAGCAAGATAATTATAATGAAGAAGTGGCTGACTTAAAGGTAAATTTGTTAGATGAAAACCATTATACACATAGAGAATGGACAAATATTTGCCATTCTTTTTCTCAGTTCTGTGTGCTTAAAGTGGAAGTTTTATCTTGTTTGGTGTGAAGCCAAAATGGAGAATGTGTATATTGATATGTATTATAAAGGAATACTTATGTTAAGAACCTATAACTGTATTTTCAAAGGGATCAGTCAGAACTATGATATTGCGTCTTTTGTTGATTTTTCTGCTGCTAAGATCCTGCCACAGTTAATTTTGCAATTTAATCCAGCAATTTACCCCTGAATCATATGAGTAAGTTTTTAGGTCTCTGGTAAAATTCTTACCAAATGGACAGAAACAACGTCTGTACCTTATCGCGGGAAATAAATCTCTTGAACTTAGAGGTTGATCTCTTAATTGATTTATCTTGTCCTTATAATTGGTAAGAAAGGCATTTAAGTCTTAAAAAATACTGTTATTTAAAAAAAAAAACCTTACAACTAAAACTTGAGAAATTTTTAGTAAAACAAAAATTCATATGGACTGTAGACTCTCTTTTGACATTTATAGTAAGGACTGACCCCTGTTATAGTAATAATTATGGAAAAGTTTTCTTACATGAGTTAATTTTATAATAAATGATGCTTATTTTACCCTTGCTACAAATACAGTTAAATTCCACCAGGGCAAACTGGTTATCACTTTGGAATTTCACTTTTGTATTATTGAAGTATCTTCTTCAGTTTCTTTCCTATATAAATTCTATGGCTGCATTTTCTGAACCACAAATTAGGGTATTTGTTTTGGCAAAATAATTTCTTCTGATGGGTAAACTTACTTATGTAAGCCTTGTAAAGATATAAAATAAACTATATATAGTTACAAGTTTAATTAATATTATAGAAAAAATAAATATATGATACAAAGACTTATAGAAAATTCTTGATATGTAGCTTAAAAATATTTAGAGGAAAGATTCTTATAAATGTCTCTGACATATGGTTTATTAGTTTACACAAAATAACACACTACCATAGACTGTGTGACTTAAACAACAGAAATTTATTTTCTCACAGTTCTGGGGCTGGAAGTCCAAGATCATGGTGGTGGCCAGTGTAGTTTCTGCTGAAACTTCTCTACTTGGCTAGCAAATGGTAGCTTTCTCGCTGTGTTTTCACGTGTTTTGTGTCCCTAGTGTCTCTTGTGTGTCTGAATTTTGTTTTCTTACAAAGATACCAGTCAAATGGAATTAGGGCCCATCCTAATGGCCTTATTTTAATTTAATTACCTCTTTGAAGACTCTATCTTCAAATACAGTCACATTCTGACATACCAAAGGTTAGGTTTTCAACATATGAATTTTGAGGGGACACAATTCAGCTCATATGGATTCTGCTGATCATTTGATAGATATGAGGATATTTTCATCACTACAATGAACTTATATTTAATTCTTAAATTTCTGTAGTTTCTTCCTGAATGTGATTTTGAAGTATATACCTTTTTTGTTACAAAAGGAATAAGAGGCAATAGAGCCCAGCTATAGTCTGTTCAGACCATTTTAATGTATTTTGGACATCTTTGAAATAATTTAAGTTACTGAAATTTATTTAAAAAATAATGTTTCTTATTATAAATGACACCTATGGAGACATGTAAATACATAAATGGTGGATGGGTTTTTCACCCGGAAAGGGTAAATGCTTTATACATGTTGTGAACTTTATGGGTCTGAAGCTATATGAGCTGTGCATGTGAAGAAATGAAGCACATAATAGAGTATGTGATAGATCTGACCCATTGCTCTTTTTTAAAAAAACAGCATTAACTTTAATTGCTGACTCTTTATTTGAATCTATTACGGAATAATAATACCATTTCCTAGACGGTTGTAATTTTATTGCTGAAAGTTTTTAATTACAATCAATAGTTTTCTTTTTTTTTTTTT
>NW_007258188.1:268299-319946 GCF_000164805.1 Carlito syrichta | reverse complement strand
GAGTTGGAGTCTCACTCTGTCACCCAGACTGGAGTGCAGTGGCCGCTCCCGGCCACCGCAGCCTCGACCTGCTGGGCTCCGGCGATCCTTCCGCCTCAGCCTTCCGAGTAGCCGGAATTACAGGCGTGCGCTACCACGCCCGGCTGATTTTTTGATTTATTGTAGAGATGAGGTCTCGCTGCCCAGGCGGGTCTCGAACCCGCGGGCTCAGGCAATCCTCTCACTTCAGCCTCCCAAAGGCGCGGGATTACAGGCTGAGCCACCGAGCCCGGCTCTGAATGTGATTTTGAAGTATATACCTTTTTTGTTACAAAAGGAATAAGAGGCAATAGAGCACAGCTATAGTCTGTTCAGACCATTTTAATGTATTTTGGATATCTTTGAAATAATTTAAGTTACTGAAATTTATTTAAAAAATAATGTTTCTTATTATAAATGACACCTATGGAGACATGTAAATACATAAATGGTGGATGGGTTTTTCACCCGGAAAGGGTAAATGCTTTATACATGTTGTGAACTTTATGGGTCTGAAGCTATATGAGCTGTGCATGTGAAGAAATGAAGCACATAATAGAGTATGTGATAGATCTGACCCATTGCTCTTTTTTAAAAAAACAGCATTAACTTTAATTGCTGACTCTTTATTTGAATCTATTACGGAATAATAATACCATTTCCTAGACGGTTGTAATTTTATTGCTGAAAGTTTTTAATTACAATCAATAGTTTTCTTTTTTTTTTTTTTTGAGTTGGAGTCTCACTCTGTCGCCCAGACTGGAGTGCAGTGGCCGCTCTTGGCCACTTCAGCCTTGACCTGCTGGGCTCCGGCGATTCTTCTGCCTCAGCCTTCCAAGTATCTGGAACTATAGGCGCGTGCTACCACGCCCTGCTAATTTTTTATTTATTGTAGAGATGAGGTCTCGCCTGCCCAGGCGGGTCTCGAACCCGTGGACTCAGGCAATCCACTCACCTCAGCCTCCCAAAGGTGTGGGATTACAGGCTGAGCCACCGAGCCTGGCAATCAATAGTTTTCACTCAAAGATTGACACTAGGGAGAAAATATTTATAACCATTTTTGATAGATTTTTTTTTTCTCTTATGGTACAGAATTTTATAATGGTTATTATTTTACATTTTTCAAGGCAGTTAATGCAAAGGTATATTCTATACAGTTAATTAATATTACTGTCTTAAACTTGAATTATTTCCTGTTCTCATCTCCCCAAGGTCTTTTGCAAATTATTCTGTACTAGAGATACAACAGAAGTTTTTAAAATTTAAAAGTGTATAAGGGCTATATACTTATCCCATGTAATTTCATTTATTTCTGCGGATTTTTATACACTTTTTTTCCCTATGGAAGAAAAGTAATTTTTAATCTCAGAAGCTGTCCAGCATATACAGTAGTAGAGAGAAAAATAAGATAAACCTTTATGTTTACCTATGACCTGACTGTAACAGCTTAATTCTATTTTTATAGCCAGTCTTACTTCATTTCAACCTTTGTTCATTCTCCTTCCCCAAAACCCCATTTTAAATTAGAAAACGGAGACAAGGATGTAATGGTGAATTATGCATTATCATCAGTATAGCCATGAGTAAAATTACAGTTTTCCCCCTGATCTACTGATTTTTTCATTTGCTTAGAAAGCTTCATGAGTTTTATCTATGGATCAAAGCCAACTGTCTGAAATAAAATTTTGGTTGCTTTCTGTGGTCAGTTCTTGAGAATGGGAAGATTTATAGTCTCAGGAAAAGAGTGTATAGAAAAGAATCTTCTGAATGCCTAACCTGTCATAGGGTCATGCTTAAGAAAGTAATGCTGACTTGAATATATTGAACCCAACATAGTAATCTAATTTTCTTTAATTCTTCTTTCAAAAAGCATGGCATAAAGCTCTTATTCATATATGCTATAGTCTAAGACTAAACCATGTTTAAAACGAGGAGAAAAATGGAAAGAGTTATGTGAAATGTTATCAGTTGTTGAACTTTTTACTATGCTGTATGAAAATGATTTCATAATTAGTATGTATTATAATAAAAACAAAGAAGATGCTTTATTAAGCATATCTTATAAACAGATAAGATTTGAATTAATACCATTTACATAAAACTTGTTCTGAGAGCAGTTAATAGGGATATGAATTTCTACAACTTTAAATTCGTATGGGTAGTGCCAGATTGTATTTTGTAATGCAAGATATGTTCTATGAGTGATGGATTTGAGAAGAACTTTAAGCAATATTTTTCTATATTATGCTCTCTGTTTCAGATAAAGCGATCTAAACTTCATGAGCAAGTTTTAGATTTGGGACTGACATGGAAGAAGATAGTAACATTTTTGAATGAAAAACTGGAGAAGAGTAAAATGCAAATTTTAAATGAAGACTTAAAAGATATATTACATGCTGCAAAGCAAATAGGTATAGTTTTCTTCTATTTTTTTTTTTTTAAGAACGAGTAAGGCTCAAAAATAGATTCTGTGTAAACTATATGCTATATAATGGAAAGCTAAAATTTCCAGGCAAGTATTCATAATTATGAAAGACAATCCTATTTATCAATGAGCTTGGGATAGAGGATGGTAGTCCTACGGGCATGGCAGAAGTAAATTAGTAATTATAATACAGTCAAGTATAAAGGATTTGTTGGAATTTAGAGTTTGAAAGCTCTCTTGATAGAAATGAGGATAAATTAAAAATTTAATGTAGCTCCAAGGAACTTAAAAGCCATGTAGCTCAATCTCTTAGAGCAGCACTTAAGCTGTACCTTGACTGCCTCAGTTCCCATTTCACACTAACATTCGTATCAATTGATTTTATTTGAAGGAAATTACCTTTTGAAATTGTAATACTGTAAACTAAATCAGGTTACTTCCCAAGGTTAAAAACAAAACTAAATGAAACAAAACAAATGACTCTAGTAAAATACCTGTATATTGAAATTCATCATATTATTCCAAACTCTGATAACTAAAAAGCATACTTAATACCACTTTAGTTCTAAACTTTCCAAATTCAGCAGGCTTGTACCTACAAAAAGTCCAAACTCCTACTCTGGTCCTGTATGATTTGGTCTCCCTCTTTCTTTCTGACCTCATGTCAGCCTTGACCTCACCAACTGTGCTTTCAGACTATGACTTCCGCAAATTTACCAAGCTACTACTTGTTTTGGATCTTCCCACATGCTGCTTCCTGTGCTGGGGATGTTCTGCACTAATCTTAGTGGAGGTAGATCCTTTTTTGGTCATTTTTAAACTAGCTAACCCCAGTTATTTCCTTAATGAGCCCTTCTCTTTAATCTTGAGTTGTTATGCAGTCACTTTGTTTTATAAATTTTCTTTATAACATATATCGTTATCTGACATTTTGCTTGTTTATTGTCACTATTATGTAGGTTTCCTGAGAATATGGTCTTATATTTATTGTCATATTCCTGTATTTAGTATTCTAATAAGTAATCCCAGTGCCTGGCATATTTTAGGATCTTAATAAAGATTTGTTTGATAAGTAAAATTTTTTCTCAGATGATTTCTTGGTAAAGAAAGAATTTAGATCCTTACCTTACCGTATGCTGGTTGGCAGTTTTCTTCCTTATACCAGTTTTGGAGCGTATTTCTGTTATATTTCATGGACTTGAAAACTTGCTTATGGTCATCAAGTCTTTGCTTTTTTCTTCAAATATTTTGACTTTCAAAACAATGATATTTAATGATCATTAACCTGTAATCTAATATAATATTGAATTGAATGTCCTTATTGTTCTAGGTTGTGAGAGTACAAAATAAATGTCTTATAAGTTTTACAGTTAGATGATTTTCAGAAGTTTGCTAAGTAAAAATTGAGTTTGCTTATGCCTAGGGGAAATCTAGAGCACACTTTGATGAGATTTGTAGTAGCATTTAGCATGGAATCACACTTTATATTTTAAGAATATAGAGGTAGTTAGGGTCTTTTAAAAAACTAGCAAAAATGCAAAATATTCCACCATAAATAGGATCTTAAGTCTCTTAGTTTTCACTATATTCATTTGTAAGATGTTGGGGCTACTAGAGTCTGACTTAAGTGCTTTTAAAAACTACAGAATGTCCTTCCTCTTCTTTAGTTTTATTATAAAATGCCTCAGAATACTTAGCAAAAACAGTAATGAAATATTGAGCCTAGCCAGGCTCGGTGGCTCAGCCTGTAATCCCGTGCCTTTGGGAGGCTGAGGTGAGTGGATTGCCTGAGCCCGCGGGTTCGAGACCCAACTGGGCAACTTGGCGAGACTTCATCTCTACAATAAATCAAAAATTACCCGGGTGTGGTAGCGCATGCCTGTAATTCCGGCTACTTGGAAGGTTGAGGTGGAAGGATCGCCGGAGCCCAGCGGGTCGAGGCTGTGGTGGCTGGGAGCGGTCACTGCACTCCAGTCTGGGCAACAGAGTGAGACTCCAACACAAAAAAAAAAAAAAGAAAAAAGAAATATTGAGCTTATTTAGTACTGTGACTAAATCATTTTTTATATAAATGATAGGAAAATTAAGGTTAAAAAAACTCTTTAGATTACTACCCTAAATATCTGTGTCCACAAGTTAAAGAATACTGTTTTAAATTTAAATTGTCATTAAATTTAATTCTAGGGTCTTACTGTGGTGAAACATCTGGTTTATTCTTAGGGACTAATCAACTGATTGATGTGTTTAAGTAGTTGATTATTTTGAGATGTAATATCTTAAAATAATATCTCTCAGATAAAATTTTAATGTTGCATTTAGGCAAGTGCTCTGTTACACCTACTTTTTAATACTGTGCTTAAGTTGAATAACTATTAGCTTTAGTGAAACTAAATAGTTGAATAGTAGATAGCTACCCTTTCTGGATGAAGATGCTGCTGAACTGGAAATGTAATTAAAATGAGCATCTTTGAAAAGCTTAGTCTCATGGGGAAAATGCCCTTGTGTTTTTTTTTTTTTATGTTTCTCTTTTGGCACAAGTAATTTTGGTGTAATTGTATTTAAAAGGCAGAGCAAGATAATAAAAAAATTAAATCTCATTTAAGTATATTATGAGACACTTAAGATCACGTATATTGTTTAGTTAGAACAATAGATATTTTAAGCTGGAGGAAACATCTGGGTACATCTGGTCTAATACCTGCATTTTGTATGTGAAGAAACAGGGTGAAGTTTAGATTGTTTCCCTGGTTGGTATGTGGTGAAGGGAGGCCTAGATCCAAATACTGAAATAGAAACATGATAGAAATCCTAGCTTTTTAACTTTCCTTGTCAGAAGTCATGTTCTGTTTAGTCGACTTTTCAGCTATTCTTAAATTTACTTCCTCTGTTTATTTACCATTGCCCTACTTCAGGCTTTGATCATCTCATGTCTGAGCTACTAGTCGTGTATAACTTTACCTTCTTTTCTCATCTAACTTCTTCACTGTCACTAAACTAATCTTTGTAAAAGGCAAAGCTCAATTTTATTTCCCAGCTTACCTTCTGGACCAATTTTTTTAGAATGACACTTAAGAAAGCTCCTTTATGAGTTGACACAATTTACTTATCTCTTTGTCATTGTATCACATGCAACCTCTGTGCCAACATGTGTAGTGTTTACTGTCGTAATTTTCTGAACATTGCATAATGTTTTCTCTTTTTTGTGTTAAAATAACTTTCCCCATTGTGTACAGCTGGTGAAATACTTCTTATCTCTGAAGAAATGGCATAGGCTTTCTTCATTATTTTTAGAGTGTATTTTTCTCATTGTTTGATAATTTTGACCTCTGTCTCCTCCCTGATGGACTGAGAATGCTTTGGTGATACAGGGGTATAGAGATCACAGTATCTTTCTACTTTGGCTCCTGCTGTGCTGCAAGAAATATAGTAGATGTTCAATAAACAAATGAAATATTGAGAATCCAATTAAAACTCCTTTATGGTCTTCACTCACTACCTATAATACTGACAGTGTCTTACAAATGAGTTTTCCCTTTTGTTGTTTATTTTATTTTTTTGAGTTAGGGATCTCACTCTGTCGACCACGCTGGAATGCAGTGGTACAATCATATCTCACCACAGCCTCAAACTCCTGGGCTCAAAGGATCCTTCTACCTCCATCTCCTTAGTAGCTGGGATTATATGTTTTCACCGCTACACCCAGCTAATTTTTTATTTTTTGTAGAGACAGGGTCTTGCTGTTTTGCCCAGGCTGGTCTAGAACTCCTGTATTCAAGCAGTCCTCCTGCTTTGGCTTCCCAGAGTGGTGAAATTATAGGTGTGGGCCACTGTGCCCAGCTATTTTTTTGTTATTTTTAAGTATTCCCCCTTTCCCCAGTTTACATGCAATACAGCCCCATACCTTTTTACAGTTTGATTTTTCCTTCAAATTATATTAATAATATAATTTAGCTTTAAGGAAATGTATCAGTTAATACTATTCTTGACCCTTAATCTTAGTATATCCAATTACTTTTGGTAGGCACAGCTATCTCCTATCTCCTTCATGGATTTTGAAGAATGCACTCAATCTTATTAATCTATATTTTGTTGGTAATGAAACTCTTTTTATGGTAACCTATATTCTGTTGTTAATGAAATTTTGTCAGTTATTACTTTTTAATAGTAAAATCTTATTTCCTAGACAACTTACAAAACCATAATGGATTTATAAATGCCATAAAGCCACATTCTGTAAGCTAGTCCTGTTCAGCACACCTTTTGATTCATACTTTTCTTAAAGACAAAGTATTAAAGGTAAGACACATAAAAATCAAAACCCAAACAAGAGGTTATAAAATAAACAGAACTTTGTCAGTATATTATGGACTTTTAAGTCAAAACATTTTTTAAAATAAAGGGGTCAAGGTAGAGAGTGGCAATTTATGAGATGCATTATATATTAGGCAAGTATCTCTGTAAGAATGTTAAATTATCATTTCAGGAGGCTAGTAAGATTTGCACACTGAAGATAGAAACTAAGGTGGGAGTCAAGGATAGTAGACAGTTGGTAGAAAGATCCTATAGTTCCCTAATCAGCGCTGTAAAAACATCTCTTTTAGAGGCAGATCAGAATATTTGAAGTAAACCCAGAACACCATTGATCTAAGGATTTCTCTCTAGTCTGAATATAGATCAAGATTCAGCCAGGACTGAACTAGTTTCTTCCACTGTTCAAATTATTTTGTCACACAAAGATCCGTTTATTTTGTAACCTCTGATTTATTTAGGTTTTGACTTTTTTATGCATCTTACCTTTAATACTTTGTCTTTAAGAAAAGTGTGAATCAAAAGGTGCATTGAACAGGACTGGCTTAGAGAATGTGGCTTATGGTATTTATAAGTCCATTATGGTTTTGTGAGTTGTCTAGGAAATAAGATTTTCCTATTAAAAAGTGAGAAATCAAAACCTGGGAGGGAGAGCAGTTTACAAAGCAATGACTGGAGAAGAAAGAATTAAAAGATATTAGCAGAATCTGGCGGCTCTGTCTATGTATATAAGGGTAGACATTTAGAAATAGAAAGACCTGTTGTTTATGGAATATGACAGGTGGATTTTCAAGAGTATTTGTGAAAAATAGATATTTTGAAAATTGCAGATTACAAAAGAGTACAAAGAGTTTTAATTTCCATAAAATGGCAGACAGGTAATTTGAACAACTCTCTGCTGAGAATAACTAGAAAAACTATAAAATACAAAATTTGTTTGACTGTATCAGAGAACTACCAAAGAAGTGAAGAATTATAGGGTCAAGATCTGGAAGCAGAAATCAACCCAGAAAATGTGATCCTGGTATTTGGGCCACTTTTTCCTGGAAGTGACTGTCCATTCCAGAAGAGGAGCCTGGATGGAAAAGAGGAGGATGAGAAGATGAGCAGAGCTTCTGACAGATTCAAAGGACTAAGATGACAAAAGTGACTAAAATGGACAAAAGAGGAAATAGAAAAACTGAATATTTGACTGTTAAAGAAATTGATATATAATTAAAAATCTTAACTACAAAGAAATCTAAATGCCTTGATGGCTTTAATAAAGAATGTCATATAATGTTATTTTTAAAAAGTATGAGAGTACTGTTGAAGATTAAAAGAAGGTAAAGGCATATAATAATCAAATGTAGTGATGCGTGATCCTCAATTGACTCTAGAATCAGAAAAAAATTATAAAGATTTTTTTAGACTTTTGGAGAAATCTGAATATGGTTTGGGTATTATTAGGTAATATTGTAGGTGAGGTAGTTATGGCTGTATCAGAGAATATCCTTAAACTCAGGGAATGCATACTGCAGTATTTGTGGCAAAATGTCATGAAGACTGCAGTGTACTGTCAGATGGGTCAGTGAAAAAACTATACATGTGGTGTGTGTATGATCAAAAGGTGCATGCCAACTTATGTGATTACATGCAATGTATGCAATGAGTAGATTAATAAATATGGACAAATATTGTGATTCACAGTAAAGTAATGATTAAAAATTATCTGATTATTCAGTAGATGAAGAAAAAGCATTTTATGAATATCTAATATCCCACTTATAAAAATTCTTAGCATATTAGTAACAGAAGGGGACTGACTTAAATTTATAAAGGGTAGCAATAAAAAAACCTAGAGCAAAAGTGCTTAACGGTGCATATTAAAAGCTTCTCTGAGATAGGGAAGTAGACAAGAATGCCTATCACCGCTTCTGTTTCTCACTATACTGAAATCCGTGCTATTATAATATGACAAGAAAAAGAAAGGGCATAAAGGCTAAAAAAAATACACAAAACTCAGCCATTATTCATTTATTCCCGTAGAAAATGAATTTAGCAATGTCAATATAAAAGTCAGTTTTGTTTCTACTTATCAGAAGCATACTTTAATAAATTTTAGTTATTTTTATGAATTTTATAAATAAAATTTTACATTTACAAAAGCATCAAAAAACATCAAATACTTAGGAGTAAATTTAACAGAAGGATGAGCAAGACTTCCTCTTGGAAAACTAAAATATTGAGAGAAATTAAAAACCTAAATAAATGGAGGGGGATACACCAAAGATTGGAGGATTCCCTATTATAATGATACTGTTTTACCCAAATTGATCTATGGATTCAGTGCTATCACAGTCTTATGTTTGAGAGTGTGTGTTTGTGTGTGTAGAAACTGAAAATAATCTGAAAGTTAGATGGAAATTCAAAGGCAGAGAATATCCTGATCAGCCATGATAAAAAAGAGAGAGAACTCACTCTAGTGGATATTAAAATTTATTACTCACTTTTATAATAAGTGAGAAATTTAGACAGTGTTAATGTTGGTCTGAGGATAGACAAGTAGAACCAGTATGGTAGCATATAGTTTAGAAACTAACTTACAGATATTAGGATACTTGATTTATGATGAAGGCCATAAGGTAGTAAGAACAGGCCGTTTTTTCAGTATACGGTGCTTGGTCAACTGGATATACATTTGAAAAAAAAATCTGCCTATACATAATTTAAAGCAGTTTGCAGAACCAAACATGACACACAAGACAATAAATCTTCTAAAAGATAATATAAAATAATATCTTCTATATCTTAGTATATAGAAACATTTGTCAAACAAAACAAAAAGCACAAAGGGATTTGGACTATATTAAAATTAAAATTATTATTATTATTATTATTTGAATTGGAGTCTCATTCTGTCGCCCAGACTGGAGTGCAGTGGCCGCTCCCGGCCACTGCAGCCTCGATCTGCTGGGCTCAGGCGATACTTCTTCCTCAGCCTTCCAAGTAGCTAAAACTACAGATGCGCGCTACTACGCCCAGCTAATTTTTGACTTATTGTAGAGATGAGGTCTCGCCAAGTTGCCCAGGCGGGTCTCAAACCCGTGGGCTCAGGCAATACACTCACCTCAAGGTAAGGCATAGAGTAGGAGAATATCGCGTCAAGATACATAACTGAAAAGAGAGCTTGTATTCAAATTAAATAAGAACTTCTACAAATCACTAAGGGAAAGACCAAGATCTTATTTACACTTGAATAAGATCCTTGAACAAGCACTTCACAGAAAATAATTAGGCAGCGAATATGAAGAGGGGTTCAGCTTCATTGGTAATGAAGGAGGTACTACCACTTGCCCATCAGAGTGGTTGGAATAAAAGATGGACATGCCTATGTTAGTCAGGATCAAGAATATGAAACAGTTCTCATCCACTGCTGCTAGAGTTTAAACTCATACAACCACCTTGAATAACAATATCTATTGTGGTTGGACAAGTGAAATGTTAAATTTCAGAACATAAGTATTTAACAAAATTGTTTATGTACATATACACTAAAAGACATGCATTCATGGCAACATTATTTGTGACAGCCTTAAAGTGGAAGCAACCCAATTCACTATTAAATTACATAAATAGAGTAGTATATAAGCTACCTTATAGCAATAGTTAATTACAGCTACATATAACATAAATGAATCTTATGGTGTTGACAAAAAAAGGCAAACAACACATTCTGTGATTCTATTTATATGAAATTGAAAAGAAGGCATGACCAGTCTGGTTTTAGAAGTCAGGATGGTAGTTACTTTTAAGGAAGGAGGTAGTGATTCGGAGTGAATATAAGGGAATTTTTTGGGGAGGTGATGTTTTGATTCTGGAAGTAGTTAAATTACACAGGTGTGTTCATTTTTGATACTTTTTGAGCTGTATGTGTACTATGCATATTCTGGTTATATTCAACAAAAAGTAAGAATTACTATGCCTTTTTATGTTGAATGTGATCTTAAAATGAAATATTTCAGATTGATTGAAAATAAAAACTTTATACAACAAATGCCTGTATATTCACCACTGAGCTTAAAACTTGGGTGTCACATGGTGAGAACTCCTATGTACACTGCTCAGGTCTTGGTGACCAATATTCTAAATATAATTAATAAATTGGTATTCATCATTCTTATGCCTATTTTTATTACATATTTATGCATCCACAAATAAATGTATTAGGCATATATTCGGCTCAAATTCCAAAGCCTACTCTAGTGACAAAGACCAGATGAGTTTATTTGTTTCATCTGACAAGGTCCCTATGTAGATCAGCAGCTTGATAATGTAGGACTCAAGTCTCTGCTAATGACTTGGCCTTTTCTTCACATTTGTTGCCTTTTCTTCACCAGAGGTCTGCTCTACTTCTAGGCATTATATTTCTTTGCTTGATGTTGCTCCTGTGGTTTTAAAAAACAAACTGCTATGTGGAGATTAGGTTATATTCCCAGATTTTCTGATCATTGAACCACCTTTTCATTGTTGGAATACACTCTACCTACTTATAGCTTATTTTTAGATGTATGAATGCATCCAGTAAGGTAATATTTTGTTTAGAATATTTGCAACTATATTTTTTCCATACCATCTTTATTTGGTTTTCAGTATAAGTTTTCATAAGATTACTTTCCCATAATTTGGGATAATTTCAGATTATCAGTTAATATATGTGAGTACAAATTCAGCTCTGTCAGTTACTAGTGGGTAGCTAATATCAGTAAACCTATTTTCTTACTTATAATGTGGTGATGGCAGTTCTTACCTTGTACAGTTGTTATCTGAGGCAGTACTACAAAGTGCCTGGAGTCTAACACCTGGTAAAAAGCTGTCAGTGAATAGTTTTATTGTAATCTAGGTGTACTAATAGCCATTGGTGAACAAGTAGTTGTTTCTGTGGGTTAACTGTTATAATAGATGTATGTGTCTAGTGACATACTGGTACAAAGGGTGATAAGCTGCTGGGAAGTCAGGAAAGAATTCACAGAGAAGCAAAATTTGGACAGAATTATATTGGGCTTTGAATGTTTCAAAGAGTAGTTATATTGTGTCCATTTTACAAGAGAAATTGCAAAATGAAAGAATTGAAGAACTCTGAAAATCAAGAGGACTTTGCAAACGTATCAGCTGTATAAATAGGCATTTCAGATTACCTAGGGATATGGCAGAACAGTTATAAGTTGAATGAATACCATCTCAATGCCTAACTTGAAGGAAAGATCAAGATTTCTTGACAGTTTGCTTTAGCTTATCAGTATATTATTTTTCATTCAGAGATTATGACTCTTTAAATATATGAAAATGTAAAATGCATTTCTTAGTAGAGGCATATTTAAATTGTTACTAATTTTTTATAATATTACCAAGCATCTGATATAGGGATGCAACACTGAAGTATATACTTTCCATTATCTTTTTTGTTTTTCCTTAACATTAAAAAAAATCCAAAATGGCAGTTAAATCTCAGTGGGCTATGTGATTTATTTTTATTTCCTTAGTGACGCTCATAATAATGGTTTTATTATAGGAAGCTTTCATATAAAGTCTAACTCAAACTTTTATGTGAACTGTGTTGTTGCTTGGGAAGTTACACAGTAATTCGATGCAAGCTTTTATAGTACTGGAAATGATAATATAGTGGCTGGTTGCTGCATTAAAGTTGTAAGTTGAGTATTCACATTTTGTAACGAATGTACATAAAATTAAATGGCTGGTTTTAAAACATAGGGAAGTACTTCGAACTGTTTTTAATTTCGTGTACTATTCTTACCTCTACTAGTATGTTTCTCTATTTTCTTTACTTTAATTATTCGCTCATCTCAAAGGCAACAGTTTTTTTATAAATGTAAAAATAATCTGAACATATTTAAGTAACTCCTTTAGATTACTGAATGTTTCTTGAACACCTTGCTTATTTAAGGCAAGGTGTTGCTAGAGGTTCTTTGATGTCCAGAAAGATTAATATACTTTAAAATAAATGAAGCTCATTATATAAGTTGCATTATTCAGAGAGTTTTAAAATTATATCTCAATTCTATTCAGTTTATGTCTCCTAGAGCCATATGGTAAATGCCTACCTCTATTATTTCAAAAGTTTATTTTCTAATTTGATCATCTGAAAGATGATATAATGCACACCCCCAGCAAAAAGCCTCTTGATTGTTCTTGTAGCCTCACTGTGTTATTTCAATTCTTAGTAACTGAGTTTTTCTGTAAAGTGAGGAAAATACAAGATTCATGAGACAATTTTAGATAACATACTTGTCTACTAATTACAATAATGGGCATTGGAGGGGAATATGTAGAGGAGAAAAATTATGAAGACATGGTGTAGTATATGTTCAGGTTGAATCTTTATTTTTTAATGTAATGTACTTTGTTATATGCATTGGTGTATGTAATGTCCTAGGAAAGTTGCTGGCACAAATATTTTATATATTTGTAAAAGAAAACATCATTATATTTATCATTTAAAAATCGGGTAGCTAATAGCTAATCTCTGTTCAAATATAACATTTTTATACTGGTTTGCCTGTCTTACTGGTATTTTTAATAAAGGAAATGAGCTTAAGAAAACAATGCAGGGCTATGATAATTATGGTATTCACAGTTGTAGATCAAGTGTCCGGTAAAACTGACCTTTAGTTTAGAGATGATATGAAAAATAAAATGAGGGCTTTCAACATTTCAGATATAAAAGATATTTGTAAAATATTTTCTACTAAGCAATAAGAGGTAATTTCTAAATGGTATAGTTATCAATTAAGTATTCAAGCAGTTACTGGATATTTTAATTCAATTTTCAATTAAAATTGTCTACTTATCCTTTTTCAAGGATTCCTCTGTTATTAAGGTAGGCTATTGAAAGTGACAGTTTAGCTCTTAATATTTTGAATCAGAAGAAAATATAGATGTAAATTGTGTGGGGGATGATTTAAGATTATATCCGCCACTCTTGGATTAAAAAATCTTACAGCAAAAAATTACCAATTATATCTTTATAGAGTAAGGTTCTATATACGGTTTAATTTAGTTTGTTTCTAATGTGTAAAGCTGACCTACAATGGAAGAGCGTCTGTCAGCCACTCAAGTTTCAAATTATGCTCTGCCACTTAAAAGTGATTTCTGGCAAGCCTCTTTCACTTTTGACTTCTTCATATTATCTGAGAAAGTGCCTTACAATTTACTGTGCCTTTCCCATCAAATTCGCTTTCTGTGAGTACTCACGACAGTATTTACTGTTAATATAAAGTATTCTAGCGACCTTCTAGAATATTTGAATGTAATGCAGTTGACGTGCCAGGAATGTAGAGCCAGTTTTCTGGTTTCCAGTCTATACTGTTCAGTGTTTTATGAACAGAAAATTAGACATCCAAGTGTTTAGGTTTTTAAAGGAGTTTATTTCAAGGTTTAGAGTTAAGTTTTATATAAACTTTTGCCAATTGATTACTATGTATTTTATTTTTTATTAAAACCTTTATCTTGCATACTGAAGTTCTTAAAATCCCCATTCCTCTTAGAAAGATTGCCAGTCACTGATATGAAGCAGATAGAAAAAGCTTGAAAAACTGACTGCAGACGTTAACTGCCCCCAAATCTTAAACTTAATCATTTATAATAGTCAGCAGTAAATCACACGTAAAATATAGAGGAAAATGAATTATAGGTTATTTGGGCGCATTCTCACAGTTAATGGGACATGCCCAATTTTGGATGTAGTGTAAGGAAACAAGAATATGACTACTTCTCACACATAGTCTGCTCTTAGAAGCACGCTGCACACGTTTTCCGACGCCCCCTGTCTGCCCTTCCCACGTGGCCGCTAGGGTGCTGGCTCATCCCCCAGCGGGGCAGCGCCCAGGTTTCCCTTGCCATTTCACTTTTGTTGAGGGGAGGTGGAGCCATCTATAGCTTTGGAAATTGGACAGCTGATCGCACTCACTCTCCTCAGATGTTTATAAACGCATTCCAGTCATGGCTTCCCGGGTGGGCGGCACCCGCGAATGATGGTGGCGCCTGCGCCTTCGCTGCCACCACCTCTGGGCCATAGTTCCTCTGCTCCAATCCCGGTCTGTGCCTTCATCCGGGCAGTGTGGGAACAGCCAGTCTCCCACGGCGACACGCGGCATCGCGCACAGACTGCACTGGACGCCGTCTGGGTGCCGGTGGGGGCCGCGCATGTGCAGTTTGGGAAATGGCATGAGTGGAAGTTATCGCGTGTTTTAGTGCCCCGGGAAGGTTTTGTATTTTCAGGAAGCAGTCTCTATATTTGTTGAGCAGCCATCCGTAGCGACAAATGCTGTTTGTTACTGGTTCTCAAAATTTGAAACTCCCAGGCTTCCAAAATAGCACGGTGCATAGATATTTGCTCTTAATGAACCGTCTTGTGCTGTGAACACGTGTATCATCAGCCCAACTCAGAAGCAGTGGACTAGGTTGTGTAGCGAGAGTTAGTAATTAGGCAAGGATATTATTTGTGAGATGCAACAAGCCTACTAAGTTTAAACAAATTTAAGTATTTGTGATTGTTGACACTTTATAGAGATGTTAATGTTCATTAAACATTTGAAACGGGACCAGGCTTGGTGGCTCAGCCTGTAATCCCAGCACTTTGGGAGGCCGAGGCGAGTGGATAGCCTGAGTCCTCAGGTTCGAGACCCACCCGGGCAACTTGGTGAGCCCTCGTCTCTACAATAAATAAAAAATTAGCCAGGCGTGGTAACGCTCACCTGTAGTTCCAGCTACTTGGAAGGCTGAGGCACAAGGATCGCCGGAGCCTAGCAGGTCGACGCTGGAGTGACCATGAGTGTGCCACTGCACCCCAGCCTGGGCGACAGTGAGACTTCAACTCAAAAGAAAAAAAAATTGTAACTGAAAAAGTTGTTTTTGGTAATAGTTTTTTTGATTTTTGCTGCTGTTTCCATGAGTCTACAATTATTTTCTGTTTATACAAAAATTGACTCAACTCTTTCTCCCATTTAATATGTTAATGGATTTTATTAAGGCAAGATATATGAGTGCACTGTATTATAGTTAATGAATTTAATATATGACTGTATCATAATTCTACCAGTAACCTAATAATGGATATTTAAGTTTGTTATACTTTTGTAATATAGTAAGACAATTCTTCCATTTATTTATTTCTTAAGGTGATTTATTTTATATTTATTTATTTATAATAATATTATAGTATTGTTATAATTATATAAATAAAGGAATGAGTTGGAGTCTCATTCCTTCGCCCAGACTGGAGTGCAGTGGCACGTTCCTGGCCACCACAGCCTCGACCTGCTGGGCTCCGGCATTCCTTCTGCCTCAGCCTTCCAAGTAGCCAGAACTACATTTGCGCGCTACCACGCCCAGCTAATTTTTGAGACGAGGTCTCGCCAAGTTGCCCAGGTGGGTCTCGAATCTGTGGGCTCAGGCAATCCACTCATCTCGGGCTCCCAGAGTGCTGGGATTATAGGCTGAGCCACAGAGCCTGGCCAAGGTGATTTATGAAAAAAATTAATTTAGAAAGCAGGAATTGGAAATGTTTTCTTTCTAGGAATTTGTGGGAAATCAGTGCAATGTAGTGGAAAGAGTTTAGGAGTTAGAACACTGCTGTAGATCTTGTTGATCTTTTCCGAAATTATTCAAACTCTAAATTTCTCTTTCGGTGTTTATTTTATTGGGACAAAGTGAGATAATTCAATGTTAAAGTTTTTCTTAAATTGTTTTTTTTAAATCCTAAGATTATAATGATGATGATACCATCTTTACAAATTAATGTATATTTACACGTTAGATATATAATGAGTTTGTAAATGTGAATTTTAGTTTTGCTCAGATGTATCACTAGTACCAACATTGTTAAATTATCTGTAGAATTATTATAGTCTCTAAATTGTCCAAACCTAAATTTTCCACTCTTTAGTAAAATATACATAGGGAATATATAAGATGTATATAAGTACTATTCAATTAGTTTAAAAGCACTCTTTAATTTATAGAAGATTTTTGTCATGTGCTTTTCTAAATAATAAAAGAATAATATATGTCAGATGGTGTTGAATAATGTATTTATAATTGATACTTGAAGAAATTAGAAATAGACATATATTGCAGAACTACTTATTTTCACCTATGAACTGTTAGCCTTCTACACAAGGTGTAAACATGAGATATACTAAAAAATTACGGAGGCAGTGCGGTATAGTATACTCATCTGGTGTCAGTGAGACTTGAGTTTACTTTAAATCTACTAATTTTTGTTGAACCACCTGTTTGGGACTAGGAACAGTGAGCACATATTGCAATGGTTATAACGTTGTTTTCACTTTGAAAGAAGCAGTTGAATTGATTCTGAAACATGGGTTGCATTGGAATAATCAAGTACTTGGGGAAGGATCAATAAGTGTATGGAATAGACATAGAATGGGAAAGGGCCTGGGTTTTGGATGTTGAGAAATCCTTTTGGTTGTAGCAGGAAATGTATAATAGTGAGCAAGTCTGGAAAAAAAAAAATGTTAGGGTCATTTCCTGGCTGTGTAGGTGCTTGGATCAAGCTATAGTAGATTTGTGAATAATGATATTGGAGCCATGTTTTTAGGAAGATACTAGTGTTGATTATATAACTGACTTTACCATTATTACTATAGGTATGTTACGTTAATGTTTGGAACCTCGTGAAGATTTAGTATTTTTCTTTTTCTGTTCTAAGAATATTCTTTGAAATCCATATTAAAAAATACAGGTGCTTTTTTTCTGTTTGAGAAAATTAGATATGGAAATTAATATGTTAAAGAAATTAGGGGCTGATCCTTTACTTCCTCATACATTTACCTCTGACCTCTTTTAAACGGTAGTTTCCTTGTATGTTTATAGTATGGTTAAGTTTATTTTAAATTTAGTATATATCATTGATAGAATTAAGTATTTTTGCACGAGAACTATATATATATTTCTTGCAATCTCAGATTTATGGTACAAATCACAGAGAGTTATAGATCTTTAAGGTTTTCTTCCTGGTCTTGAAAGTCTATAATGTACTTTTTTTTTCTCCACCTTACTTTGGTTTATTTAACTAGCTGACCAAAGTAGACTTTGAAATATGGGTTTTGTTTTGTTTTGTTTTGTTTGAGTTGGAGTCTTACTCTGTCACCCAGACTGGAGTGCAGTGGCCGCTCCCGGCCACCGCAGCCTCGACCTGCTGGGCTCTGGCGATCCTTCTGCCTCAGCCTTCCAAGTAGCTGAAACTACAGGTGCATGCTACCATGCCCGGCTAATTTTTTGTTTTATTGTAGAGATGAGGTCTCACCAAGTTGCCCAGGCGGGTCTTGAACCCACGGGCTCAGGCAATCCACTCACCTCAGCCTCCCAAAGTACAGGATTATAGGCTGAGCCTGGCTGAAATATGGTTTTACATGAGTTTTAGCTAATGTCTCAAATTGTTTTTAGAAAGAAATAAGGGTTGTTACTAGGTGGTTTCTGTACTTAGATACAGAATAATTACTTATAATAATTTGTTTACTCCAAATATTTCTTTGGGAAGTAAATAGTTCTTTTAGAATGAGTTTTTCTGCTCCTAAATTGTTATATTTATTATGTTTTGACTGTTGGAATTAGATGAATTTGTAGTAGATTTTTTTTAAATGGTAACTTCGATTGTGATTCAATTGAGCTAATACCATTTCTTTTGTTTTTGAATAGTTGGAACCGATAATGGGAGAGAAGCAATTGAAAGTGGAGCTGCATTTCTCTTCATGACGTTTCACTTGACGGACTCTGTTGGTCACAAGGAGACAAAGGCCATTAAACAGATGTTTGGCCCCTTTCCATCATCGTCTGCCACTGCAGCTTGTAATGCTACTAACAGAATTATTTCTCATTTTAGTCAAGATGATCTTACTGCTCTTGTCCAGATGACAGAAAAGGAACATGGTGATAGAGGTTTTTTTGGTAAAAATTTAGCATTTTCATTTGACATGCATGATTTGGACCACCTTGATGAACTTCCAATAAATGGTGAAACTGAGAAAACCATAAGCCTAGATTACAAGAAATTTCTGAATGAACATCTCCAGGAGCATTGCATCCCAGAGCTCAAGCCTGTGGAAAAAAAAAATGGCTCATTTTTGTGGTGTGAAGTTGAGAAGTACTTAAATTCAACTTTGAAGGAAATGACTGACGCACCAAGAATAGAAGATCTTTGCTGTACTTTATATGATATGCTTGCTTCTGTTAAAAGTGGTGATGAACTTCAGGATGAGGTAGAGTTGAAGATACTGAAATTTTATATTAATGTGAACTATTGTAATGAAATAGGCTTTTAAAACATGGGTGGTTAGCAAAGGAAATACTTCTTTAATATTCTGTATAGTAGTCAAATATAGAGCCAAATTGTTTACACAGAAGGCATGTATATACTTTTCCACTGGATAGTTATAAGAGGACTGCAAGTGTAATGAGTAGCAGAAGTGTCAGAGGGTAGCCAGGAGTCCATATGTCCCAGTTACTGG
The DNA here is from genome assembly GCF_000164805.1 of Carlito syrichta. NCBI lineage: Eukaryota > Metazoa > Chordata > Mammalia > Primates > Tarsiidae > Carlito > Carlito syrichta. The sequence continues at coordinate 300,668 of NW_007258188.1, read as the reverse complement.
TACCATCGTAGTTAAAACTGTTTTTCGCCAGGCACAGTGGCTCACTCCTGTAATCTCAGAACTTTGGGAGGTGGAGGCGAGAGAATTGCCCAAGTCCAAGGGTTTGCAACCAGCCTGGGCAACTTGGTGAGACCTCGTCTCTACAATAAAAAAAAACAGAAAAAAAAATAGCCAGGTGTGCATGCTTGTAGTTCTAGCTACTTGGAAGACTGAGGCGGAAGGATCGCCTGAGCCCAGCAGGCTGAGACTGTAGTGGCCGTGAGTGTGCCACTGCACTCCAGCCTGGGTGACAGAGTGAGACTTCAACTCAAAAAAAAAAAAAAAAAAAATCTGTTTTTTCTATTGTAATAATTAGTGTCCCTTTTACTCTGAAAAGTATGTAGTTTTGAATGATAAATTGTGTGATCACATCAGTAATAACTGTTTACATTTGTACAGCATTTTATGTTTCTAAGAATTCTGTGGTGAAAATATAATACATTTTAAAATATAAATTTTATCCACATATTACATGACTTTTGATTTAGAAATTTTTTTGACTAATTTTTATGTTTGAAACAATGAGCATTTAAAAACAGACTGATCTAAAAATAATTGGACTATTTGATACTTTAGGTCACTTTCTCAATAAGGAATTGCATCTTTATGTTTTTTCTTTCATATGAAGGAAAATATTATTTTAATTCCTTTTTGTGCCAAAATTTAGTTATGTTATTCAAAGTGATGAATCACTCTTATTGTCATATTCAAGTTTATCATGAGGATTTTAGTTTTTTCCTCATTACTGGTATTATATTCCATTCTTAAAATAAATTCAAAATAATGTCAACTTAATTGTTTTTTTTGAGTTGGAGTCTCACTCTGTTGTGCAGACTGGAGTGCAGTGGCCGCTCCTGGCCACCGCAGCTCCACCTGCTGGGCTCTGGCGATTCTTCCGCCTCAGCCTTCCAACGAGCCGGAATTACAGGCATACGCTACTACGCCCGGCTGATTTTTTGATTTATTGTAGAGATGAGGTCTCGCTGTCCAGGCGGGTCTCGAACCTGCGGGCTCAGGCAATCCACTCACCTCAGCCTTCCAAAGGCGTGGGATTACAGGTTGAGCCACCGAGCCTGGCTTATTTTTAATACTGAAAAATTGAATGAGCCACATATTTGATGAAGGATTAAGAGAGATGGCATACTGTTGTAGAGAGGACAGAGGCTCTGAAATCAGATAGTTCTTCCCTTCCCGCTTATTCGTTGCGGAACGTTAGGTAATTGAATCTCTTTAGCAGCTTAGTTTTTCTTGTTGGGCTATCTCAAGGAGACACCAATACCAAGGTGTAGACTTGACGTAAGGTTTAAATGTGATATCATATGCAAAGTGGCAAGTAGCATATAGTAAATTACCATTGCATGGTAGCTGTGATTATTTTTGTTGTTGTTAATTGGAATTAAGAATTTTAAACTCACATGAGTGTCAGGATACAAACACAAAAATACTGGTGATATTTTTAGAGAAAAATGAATTTAGGGAATTAGCTAACTTGGTATTGGAGGACTAAATCTATGGTAGTGATAAGTTTTATGCTGATAAACATTAGTTTAGAGGTAAGAAATTCTATCGTAAATTCTGTGGTCAGTCTCATCATGAATATTTTGCACTTCATTTATATCAGATTCAGATTATTACATTTTCTCTAATGTTTTGAAAATAATGTTTTTTAAAAATTATAATTTATAAAGACAATTTTACTGAGATTTGCTTATCACAAGTGAATATATAGCAATTCTATTATGACTATAGTAAACTGAAACTTGACATCTAATTAATGGATATTTTATTTCCTGAGTGAGCCACTAAACTATTTGTTTTACTTCTGAATATCTAGAGTTTCTATTTCTTAACCAAAACTTTAAAATATATAACTGAATCTGATTGTTCGACGGAGAATATTTTCTGGTTCTCTAGAAATTTTACCTCATTTTGAGCTCAAACTGAATTTGTGCATTCATCTACTCATATATTTATTGTATGCTTACTATGTTACGGGGTACAGTGCTTTTTACTGGACGTAAAAGGATGCATAATATAGCAACTTCGCTTGCAGGGAATTAATTGTTTAGCTGGAGACATGTTAACAAGTAACTATATTCAGATACCATATTATGATATTATATACAATGAAAATGGGGGTATAAAAGAACAACTTACAGGTTTTGTAGAGGAGTTAGTATGGTCGCAAAAGTATAGAGGAGGTTAAGTTGAGCCAAGTCTTAAAATGTAACTGAATTTAACTTGAAAGTGAACTAGAAACGTAGGGGGACTATTTCAGGCTTGAGAAGAATGCAGTGTGTTTAGAGAACTCCATTTCTGAGAGTGAGAAATTTGAGAGTGTAAGATACAAAGGGCGGGGGTGAGAGACAAGAATGTGCAGAGAAGTAAGAGCTGAATAAGGTAAGGCCTTGTGCACCTTGTTTAGGTATATTATAAGCCACTCTGAAGCCGCATAGTCTGGTTCAATGATATTTTTCAATCAGGTTTTAATGAATAGTTTAGTATGTAAGCAAATATTTCACATTCTCTCAGTGGCTTAAGTGGTAGGGTTTTATATGGTTCATTCCCTCAGTGTTTTAGTTTTCCTGTCTTTGTATGAAAATGAGCAATCATTATGATAATTTTTGTTCTACAGTGTAGATTATTCATGCTTTATATTTTTGTGCAGTTAAATTCTGTTGTTACAGCAAATTTTCTGTGTAATTTTGAAGTGATGCTTCAATAGAAAAATGTTGTTCAGTACAATTGTTCTTGACCAGTGTTATTTTCACTCCAGGGTATGCTATACCTTATGTGTTGTCTTTTATTTTATTTTTCTTACAAAGTTTTACTCTGTCATCCAGAGTGTTCATAGCTCCCTGTAGCCCTAAACTCTTGGGCTCAAGCAATCTTCCAGCCTCAGTCTACTGAGTAGCTGGGACTACAGGCATGTGCCACCTTGCTCGGCTATTTTTAAAATTTTTTTGTAGAGATGGAATCTTGCCATGTTGCCGAGGCTGGTCTCAAATTCCTGGCCTCAATCAATCCTCCTACCTATGCTTCCCAAAGAATTGAGATTACAGCCATGAGCCACCATGCCGGCCTAGTGTTTTCTGTTTAGTTTTAAACTCCTCACTTAAGTCTGGAACTTAGTTAGTTAAAAAGGTAGTCAGTTCATATGATGGCATAGTTAATTTCCATTTCTTTTTTAAGTTTTTACTTATTTAAATAGGAATATTTAAATAACAATGCTGTGGGCTGTTGCTCCAGAAATTTAGCAGAACCATGGGAACATATTTTTATATATAATCTAAGAGAAGCTTTACACAAAGCTACTTATCTGCTGATGGCAGTTTTGCTTCTCAACACCTGATTTGCCAGTTCTGAATAAAGTTTACTGACCTAATGACTAATTGATGATAAAGCTATTTGTAAGGGTTAGCCAAGGATTAAAAAACAGCCAAAGGCTAGCCAAGGATTAAAGACTGTTAGATGCCCTAAGAACTGCAGTGGTTACACTCTGAGGTACTTCTCTTCCCCTCCCCTATGTGGTTAAATTTAAAAAGAAAATAACATCCTAAAGCGAACATATGACAGTTTAACAAAATTTCATTTATTACTATATTGGGGAAGTTGATGTAATTTTCAAATATCAAATTCTTGAAAGTTTTTCTAACTAATACCCCTGCTTTGCTGGTCTCAAGGAAATGCTTTGATTAGCAAATTGAATTTAGAGATGTTGGCAAGTTTGTCTGAGATTACAGAGTAAGTGGTGGATCTGGGATTTAAATTCAGGCATTCTGCTGGGAATGGTGGCTCTCACTTGTAATATCAGCACTTTGGGAGACCAAGGCTGGAGGATTGCTTGAGCCCAGGAGTTTGAGAACAGTTTGGGCAACATAGCAAAACTTCGTCTCTATGAAAAATAAACATAATTAGCCTGGCTTGATGGCACATGCTTGTGCCTGAGCTGAGGAGGTCGAGGCTGCTGTGTGCCTTGACCATTGTGATCATGCTACTGCACTCCAGCTAGTGAGCCCCCAACTCAAAAAAAAAAAATTAGACTTTCTGACTTCAGTGCAAACTTTGCTAAAAAAGTAGATATATGCATATCTGTGTTTGGTAAAACATCAAGCATCTTAAATACGTAGGGGAATCTTGGACATTTACTCTTAATTCATACTTTCTTTAGAAATAATGCCTTCCCTTTTTGGAAGTCCAAATAAGGAGTTGGCTGAAATAAGAGAAAGGATAAAACCTTTAGATCCTATTTAAGATAGGTTTTTATAATTCCTTAGGGGATCCATTACATTACAGCATAGTATAAAGTACTTCTGTGTTCTTCCGTGTTTTGAACTAATAAAACAACCCATTTCTTAGCTTTTCCCAACACTATCCTCATTTCCTTCCCTACTTTGAGCCTCTAAGTTAGTTTCTTCTGAGGATGTTTCTTCGTTTGACTTTGGTAATTTTTCTGTTAAAGCTATAGTCATTATGACTAACCCTTAGAATTTGATTGGCTAGAAAATCTTAAAGGTTCTTTATGCTCTTGATATTAATTTACTTTTGAAAATATTTATTAAAGTTAGTGTATTTTAACCTCCATGTGAATAAGACTCAACCATTCCATGTTATTTTCTCCATCAAAACCTGTCCGTTAATTGGTACAGATGTCTTCCAATTGCTGTTATTTCATAGCCTGAATTGTAGCGGTCGGGTTTGTTCTATTGGGATTATGTAGTTGATGGACTTTCAACAGAAATTTTTCCCTTAGCTGGTAGTAGTATTAGTAACAGTAAAGCTATTATGTTTTGAGTTTGAGTGTCTGATATGTATGAGCCTAGATCAGGTTTCTCCTTTGACCTAACCAGTTTCCTCACTGTTCTGCAAGATGTAGGAGTGGTATCCTCTGTATAAAGATTAAAAAACCTGAGACTCAGTTGTTTACTGAAGTCCCAAAGGAAGACAATGGTAGCAATTCTGAGACTCTTTTTCTTAGCATAGTTCTGCCACTCCTGTCCAGTATACTGTCAGATATTTTTTGAAGGGTGATCATTCGATGGCTTTTTGAAGAACTTTCTTTTCTTATAAAGCCAGGTCAAATTCTGTGTCTGCTTGCTTACATTTTATTTACTATGGGTAAAAATTACTAAATGTATATGAACCTCAGTTCTCTGATTTGTAAAATATTTGCTTCACAGTATTGCTGTGGAGGATTTGGGAGACAACATAAATTAAGCCCCTTGCATAATATTTCACAAACTCTCAAAATGTTAGCATTGGATATTTGTACATATCAAGGTTTTACTTGAGGGCATATCTTATAGATCAGTAAATACATTTTAATCTATGCTTTATTATTCCAAGGGTGCTAAAAAATGTATATACATTTTCAGAGATGTTATCTATTTATTACTTTTAGTTCACTGTAATTAGAGGTGTCTGGACGTTGTGGATCACCACTTGGAGTACCTCTTGCAATTGCAGAAGTCGCGGCATATATATTTTGCTATAGGTGTATATTGAGTATTACAATTTTAATAGTTTTCTCCTTTCTTAAAATGTGTATACTTTTTTTTGGCACCCTCTGTATATGGATGTTTCAAGTAATAAAATGACGTTTAAGGGCTAGGTCTTACATTCAGAGAATGATTAGTTTATTATTTTTTTTTTGCTTTCTTTTGGTCTCACTATCCTAAAGAAAATCTTTTGAGTTCAGTATTTGAAGTGAGTTCTGATGTTAACAGTCCTTGTTGAAATAAAAAAGGTGTTACTAGGAAAACATTAGAGAAATATATAAAATGGCATCTAAAGGACTGGCATGTTGGCGATGTATTGGAGTATTCATATCTCAGTATCATTTCAATATTAAAAGCGATTTGCAGAGCTGTTCGTGCTGATGTAAATATTGATGGAGTTATTCTGTAATCAGTTCTTAGAAAAAGTGAATTTTGAGTTTTATTGATACAAACTTTGCTTTTGTGCGGATGGGGCTCCTCCTTTATAGCTTTAGGATTTTTGACATTTGTTGTTAGCATTATCTCTTGACTCTATGCAGATGGTGTTACTTGACCCATGCACGTTCATTTGTGAACCTAACTCTGTTCCAAGTATGTGCCTGATCTTAAGAAGTGAGAGATATTTGGTTAGATTGTCTTCTGAGGGAATATTGTTTTTCGTATGTGTTTGCGTCACAAATAACTCTAGCATCCTTTGACATTTTTATGTAGAATAATTAGCAAGTTTAGCACAGTGCTTCTCAAGCTTTTTGTTCTCAAAACTTCTTTATATTCTTAAAAATTACTGAGGACCTCATAGAGTTTTTCTTTGTTATTTAACTCTATTGATATTTATTGTATTATAAATTAAAACTGAAAATTTTTTAATATGTTAAATTATTTAACTTGTTTATTAAATCAGTAAAAATAACACTAAATGTATTATATTACTGTTATATAAATGACATCTTTATTAAAAAATAGCTATTTTCCAAAGCAAAAACAAAATATGGTATGAAGAGTGGCATTGTATTATGTTTTTGCAAATCATTTCAATGTCTAGCTTAATAGAAGACAGTTAGAGTTACCTATGTGCTTCTGTATTCAGTCTGTTATGATAGCACATGCTCTTTTGTGTAGCTTCTGCAAAGCTCTGTTGACTTTGTACTCATGAGATGATAACAATGAAAAAGGCAGATAATGTGTTAGAATTATTACAAACAGTTTTGACCTCCTGGACCTTCTGAAAGGCTCTTAGAGATTCCTGGCTACATTTTGAGAATCATTAGTTTAATGTAAGTATTACAATTTGGCAACCAAGTTGTAGTGATTTTTTTTGGTACCTAGAATAAGGTATTTAAACAATTATTGTGCTAAAAGATAAGCATTAGTGCTTTATAACGTTTCTCTTCTATTAGGTTCTGGTAGCCTTAGCACTGCTGAGCAAGAAGGATACTAACGTCAACCAGGTTGGAATTTAAATAGTGACCCTTTGGTTAGGAGGACCATGTATGTATTGCTTTTTTCTAGTCTTTTCATTAAATAATCAGAAGAGCCTTTACCTCCTTTTCCAGTTGAAAATTATATTTTATGAGAATATTTAGGATCATAGAATTTCCCCACCTAGTGTAGTATTTGTGTGTCTAACATTCTGTCTTAATGATAATCCCCACTGTATGAGGTTTACATATTCTAACAATGAGTTTCTTTTTTTCCAAAAGGCATTCCAACCCTTTCTGGAGTCGTTCTTTCATAAATTATTAGCTTTACTAACTGATACTACTCCTTTTACTTCTGCCATTTAGTTCTATATCTGTGCAATGTGCTAACAAAGTCATAGGCACCTACTTCTACATGACTGTTTTAGACATATGGTGGCATTATATTTTCATTTCTTAGTTTTTTGGGTTTTTGTTAAATCGGAGTGTCACAGTGTTGCCAGACTGGAGTGCAGTGGCACACTCAGTGGCCACCACAGCCTCCACCTTCTGGGCTGAGGCGATCCTTTACCTCAGTCTTCCAAGTAGCTGGAACCACACACATGTGCCATCACACCTGGCTAATATTTTGATTTATTGTAGAGAGGAGGTCTCACCTAGTAGCCCAGGGTGGTCTTGACCCTGGGCTCAGGCAGTCCTCTCACTTCCGCCTCCCAAAGTGTTGGGATTACAGGAATGAGCCACTGCTCTCAATCTTCTTAGTATTTTTTAAATTGCAAAACTCCTTCAGTTTTCCTCTTTGTTGACATTAATCCACTATCAAAACAATTTGGATACAGTTATTCAGTGTTCTGTTAGTACTGCTATATAGAATTCTTTTCATCATCTTGTCTTCAAAGATGTCATACTTGTAGTTGCTTTACCAATTTAAGAATGACTAAACTAATGATTTCATAGAAGAATTAAGATTATTTTGTCACAATTTGTGAATTTTATTGCATTATATGTTGATATTAAGCTTACAGTTAAGTAGTTTTCGCAATCCTTCGTTTTTATCTTTTCTTTGTTCACATTTGAAACTTTTGCCTTCATTTGGCACTTATTTTTTAAAATTTCTCAGAGATGGCAGTGACTCTGAGATCAAGTATGTAGGTGGTTTCTGAACCTTGTAATGTGATTCATCGGGACCTTGAATACCTGACCTTATTTGAAGAGGCTAGGGTATTCCTTACTACTTTTTTCTGTGTTATAGATATCATTCGATGTTGACAGTTTTCTGTCCTTTCCCATTTTTAAGCTGATAGGAGAATATGCAAGCAAAGTGAGAGTTGACTACATATCTTAATGATGGGGTCTAGCTATGTTGCCAAGGTTGGCCTTGAAGTTCCGAGCTCGGGTAATCCTTCACCTGCAGCCTCCTGAATAGTTAGGGCCATGGGCAGGCATCACCGTGCCTGGCTTGCTTTTATGTCTTCTTGTGATTTTGCTACCATTTTTTTTCTCATGTCCCTCTAATTTTTTTCAGTTTGTGGTCATAATGTTTTATTAGTTGTCAATCAATTTCCTATGTTTTATTTTTATCAGGATTGTGATGGAAATTTCTGTTTTTAATGCCACCTATTTTCATACAGCTTTATTTTTCTAATTTCAAAAGAGATTATAATAGTAGAAAATTCAGAATACTTATAAACAGAATGCAGAAACTAAATCTGTAATCCCTTCATTAGCCAACCATAATCACTGCAAATATTTTGGAGTATATATTTTTAAAAATACAAATAATTTTAAAATTGGGTCATATAGCATATATAATTTTGAACCTACTTTTCTATTTAACGTTTTCTTTTATGCTCTTTTTAGTAAGAATATTTTGTTGTAAAATAATTTTTAGTGGTTGTGGGGTATTAAATTTATCATCAGATCCTAGTTTACTAAATTCTCTGCTAGTGAAGATTTAAGTTACCAGCTTTTTGCTATTATAAATAACATTGCAATAGAAGCACTTATTATGCTAAATATTTATTCATATATGTATATACACGCACATATATGTATGTATGTATATTTGAATGTATTTCTATCTGTGAAAATTTTGCATCCAAAAGTACTTACTGGTGTTGGGTTGAATTTGGGCCACATCTATTTTTTCTCAGTTTTTAATTTGTGGGTATGTATCTAAATATTTTCATGTTGTATACTCTACATATGCTAAAATGATACGGCTATTTCCTTCAACGTTCTTATCACTTCCACATTGATATTTTACAGTTATTCATTCCTATTTTTACTTTAAAAGGGTTGATTTTTTTATGAGGAAAACTCAAGAATCATTTATTCTACTTTTAGCTGAATGTAACATTTAGGAAATGCCAAGGTAGTTTAAGTATTTTACTTGGTGTAATTGGTCTCTTTAGTTTTACAGTCTATGTTTTAAAAACATGAGCTGTATCTTTTATTTATCTTGGTTGCATGTTGCCCCTCCCCTCCAATGAAAAAAATTGCTGTTGGTTATCCTTCTGAAGATAAAGCTATGGGGGGATAGAAGGATGAGCATAACATTTGAAGAACTGTATACAAAAGAAAGGTGGTCCAGGGATTATAACTAGCATGTCTGGGTAGAGGGTATGTGAGGACTGATCTTAGTTCAGTCAAATCTTTTCAGTTTTTAGGGTCCTATCAATATCCTCAGCTCTTTTGGTTATTGGAGATGTAGAAACATAGCTGAATTATCACTTTGCTGGAATTTGTAAAAGGTTGGATTTTGGTGACTTGTGGTCATATATTGTTTTATAAATATGGATAAAAGCATATTAATATGTTAAGTTCATAATGAAGACTTAAAAATATATTTTCACTTTGCAGCAATAGTAGATTCCAAAATTCTCTTAATTGGAATGGTTGCTCAAGGAGTAGGACATTTTGTCAAATTTTAAACTTCTCTGTTTGGCACTATTCACTCATTGAGTTATGAATTCTCTACTGTGTGCCAAGTATTCCTGTTGTCAGAGATTATGTAGCAAAGTTGGTTTTTCTGAGTTAATTAAGTCAGCTTAATTAGCCCTTTCCTATTTTCTTATATCAAGTTTCTCCTTTTGGAACTTTCATAAATATTTTTAAAAGAAGAATGGACAGGAGAATCATATGTGCTATAAGAAATATTGTTATGACCAATTTGAAGGAACATGTGGATACTTGGATCTTATATATTGAGAGTTATCTGTAATGTATTGATATGGGGAGGAAATAAAAGAAATGCAGTAAAATAAAAGATAGATTTCTGCTAATGGTATTTGAGATAGTGAAAACATTTTGAATAATATAATTGCCTGTAAACATAAGTAAGTATAATTATTAGATTTAGAAATTGCTGTAAGCATTCACTTAAATATTTACATTAATTTTGTGAACTCTTATATATCCATGTGTTTGTGCCTATGTACACATACACACGCAATGGTTGAAAGTTGTTTTTTCTGAGTTAATTAAGTCAGCATATCTTTTTTCTAAGAATTCAGGAAACTATCAATTTGCCATGTATATGAAAATGTAAAGTAAGCTTTTAAATATGCAGTGGTACCTAACTTACTTGCCATACATCTAATTAATTATAGTATGTAGGTGATAAATTAAGTGTTCACATTCCAAGTTGTCTAATTAAGTTGTAAGTGACCTTGGTTTTAGCTTTGTTAAAGTGTTATGTTAGATTAAGTACCTCTAAATAATGAGCATTAGTTATTCCAAAAATATAATTTATCTAATTCTCTGCAAGCAACAACAATTTGCATAGCACATTTTTTCTTAGATAAATAAATGCTGTCATAATTTTCGTGGTCATTTTCTTACGTTATTTATGACTTTATAATGTATAAATATATAAAATTATATAATAATTTTCTATGCCACATTCCAAACTAAGAGTAATTTATAAAGTTTTAAATAACATTATCTACTTCTCATAATTATCCAATATTCAGTTCCATATGGACTGTGAATTCAAAACTTTTTTCAGAGTTGCTCAGATTTTAACTTTTCTCTTATGGTGCTTTATATTCTTGGTTTTTTTTTGGTTTGTTTTTTTTTTTTTAGTTGGAGTCTCACTCTGTCGCACAGACTGGAGTGCAGTGGCCGCTCGCGGCCACCGCAGCCTCGACCTGCTGGGCTCCGGTGATCCTTCCGCCTCAGCCTTTCAAGTAACTGGAATTACAGGCATGCGCTACCACGCCCAGCTGATTTTTTTTTTTTTGATTTATTGTAGAGATGAGGTCTCGCTGCCCAGGCGGGTCTGGAACCCGCGGGATCAGGCATTCCACTCACCTCAGCCTCCCAAAGGCGCGAGATTACAGGCTGAGCCACCGAGCCCGGCTCTATTCTTGGTTTTAATTACATATGGTTTTTTCATTTGATATGCAAATCTAAAATTGCCTGTTATCTCAAAGATAGGTATTCCCTAAATTGTATACAATATTTCTTTGCATAATGTGCTTACTTTAATTTAAAGTATATTATTTATTACTTTAGTGTAGAACAGCTAACATTTTTTATCATACTATTAACCAGCTTTTTCAAAATTTTTAAAATTTTGTTTTTAATTGACACGCTATACATATTTATGAGGTATAGTGTTATGTTTCAATACTTGTATACATTGTGTAAAAATCAAATCAGGAGATTTAATATATTCACCACCTCATACATTTGTCATTTCTTTCTGATGAGTATATTAAAATTTCTCTCTTCTGGCTATTTTGAGGTAAACAATACAATATTGTTAACCGTAGTCACTACTGTGTAATAGAACTCCATGATTTATCCCCTTTCTAATTGTAACTTTTTATCCATTGTCCAATCTTTCCCTGTTCTCCCTTCTTCCTTACCTTCCACAACCTCTGGTAACCACTATTCTATGAGTCCGCATGTAAGTGAGATCATAACAGTATTTGCCTTTCTGTGCCTGGCTTATTTCACTTAACATAATGTCCTCCAAGTTCATCCATGTCTCCACAAGTGACAGAATTTCCTTCTTTTTAAATGACTGAATAGTATTCCATTGTGTGTGTGTGTGTATATATATATATATATATATATATATATATATATATACCACATATCTTTCACCCATTCATCTGTTGATGGACACTTAGGTTGATCCATATCTTGGCAATTGTGTTTAGTGTTGCAACAAACATGGGACTGAAGATAGCTCTTAGCTCTTTGACATACTAATTTGCTTTCCTTTGGCTATATACTCAGTAGTGGGACTGCTGGATCATAAACTACTTCTATTAATTTTTTGAGGAACCTCCATACTATTTTTCAATATGGCCTTACTAATTTATATTCCTCTTGACAGTGCATAAGAGTTCCTCTTTCTTCACATCTGCACCAACATTTGGGGTTTTTTTTTTTTGTTTGTTTGTTTGTCTTTTTGATAATAGCCATTCTGATTGGGGTGAGGTGGTATCTCATTGTGGTTTTGATTTGCCTTTCTCTGATGAGTAGTGATTTTCAACATTTACTCACATGCCTGTTAGCCATTTGTATGTCTTCTTTTGATAAATGTCTATTCAGATCTTTTGTCCATTTAAAAATAGAATTATTTGGTTTTTGCTATTGAGTTGTTTGAGTTCCGTATGTATACTGGATATTAATTCCCTCCTGGATACATACAACCCACCAAGACTGAATGATGAAGAAACAAAATCTGAACAGACCAGTAATGAGTAACATGAGTGAATAAATTTTAAAAAGTGTCCCATAAAAAAAACTGAAAAAGCAAACATAAGTGGTCATAGATTGGAAGAATTAATATTGTTAAAATGTTCACATTACCTAAAGCGATCTACAGTCTGCAATCCCTATAAAAATACCAATGACAGACAGGCTCGGTGACTCAGCCTGTAATCCTGCGCCTTTGGGAGGCTGAGGTGAGTGGATTGCCTGAGCCCGCGGGTTTCAGACCCGCCTGGGCAGCGAGACCTTATCTCTACAATAAATCAAAAAATCAGCCGGGCGTGGTAGCGCGTGCCTGTAATTCCGGCTACTTAGAAGGCTGAGGCGGAAGGATCGCCGGAACCCAGTGGGTCGAGGCTGCGGTGGCCGGGAGCGGCCACTGCTCTCCAGTCTGGACGACAGAGTGAGACTCCGACTCAAAAAAAAAAAAAAGAAAATACCAATGACATTAATTAAATGGAACCACAGAACACCCCAGGTAGCCAAAGTAATCTTGAGCAAAATGAACAAAGCTAGCAGCATCACACAACCAAATTCAAAATATATTTCAAATCAATAGTAACCAAACAACATAGTACTGGCATAAAAGTAAGACACACAGACTAGTAGAACAGCATGGAGAGCCCAGCAGAGAGCTGATTTTCAGGAAAGGTACCAAGAGCACACAATGGCAAGATGACAGTTTTTTCAATAAGTGGTGTTGGGAAAACTGAATATCCATATACAAAGGAATGAAGATAGACTCCTGTGTCTCACCATATGCAAAAATCAACTCAAAGTGGATTAAAGATGTAAATGTAACATCCAAAATGATAACAATACTAGAGAACATAGGAGAAATGCTTCATCACATTGGTCTGGGTAAGGATTTTTTGGATACGATTCCAGAGTGACAGGCAACAAAAGCCTATCAAATGGATAAATCGTAGTACATCAAGCTAGAAAGCTTCCGAACAGCAAAGGGAGCAATCAACAGAGTGAACAGACAACTTAAGGAACAGGAGAAAATATTTGCAAACTGCTTTTGAAAACAATGCTAGTTTTTAAAGTGTATATCTTTGTATAGTTAAAAAGGGAAATGTATAGGTTTTCTGTAATTTGTAAGAGAATGTCTTTATCCTTTTTTGAAGCTTTATTGTATAGACACTCAGGCGTCACACAATTTTTAGATCCATATACTATGGCCAGAACTCAGCCAGATTAGAGAATTTGTAAATTATTCTGTTTTAATACCTGACATTCCAGCTTCAAAAATAAACTTTAAAAAATAAGCTGCTGGAGCTTTCTTACTTTTTCTGTTCTCAATAAAGTTTCTCTAAGAAAGCAATGATCTCTTCCATGAAGTCTTAATATTATATTTCTCTAAAACTGTGTGGACTGTTGTCTTTTTGGAGGATAGACTTCAATTACCAGTTAAATTTTTCAATAGTTGCTGGTTTATTCAGACTTTTCGTTTCTTCTTAAATCAAGTTTGATAACTGCATTTTTTTGTGCAATTAACCATTTCATCTTAGTAGTCAACCTTTTGCTATAAAGTTATTCATAGTTTTCTTAGTTTTTAAAAATGTTGACACTGGCCGAGCGCAGTGACTCACGCCTATAATCCCAGCACTTTGGGAGGCCGAGGTGAGAGGTTTGCCTGAGCCCATGGGTTCAAGACCAGCCTTGGCAACTTAGTGAGACCTCATCTCTACAATAAATCAAAAAATTAGCTTGGTGGTGCGAGCCTGTAGTTCCAGCTTCTTGAAAGGCTGAAGCGGAAGGATCACCCGAGCCCAGTAGGTCAAGGCTGCGGAGGCCCTGAGTGTGCCACTGCATTTCAGCCTGGGCGACAGAGTGAGACTCCAACTCAAAAAAAATAAGAATCAAGAAAAATGTTGACACTAGCTTTTAGTTACATTACCTCTTTCTTTATATCTGTCTTTACTTATATTCTCACTTTTGCTACAGTAGGGTTTGCTTTGTTGTCAGAAAATCAGGTTTTGGTTTTGTTGCTCTTTTCTTTGTTTTTATTTTTTTCTTACACATGTTTTAGTTGGGGATTAAATTCTAGGTTGATAATCATTATCTCAGCAATTAAATTTATTTCTCTGTTTTCTTCCAGCATTATTTGTGGTTGATGAAAGACCTGGTGCTCTCTAGTTTGTCATTTATTTATACCGTTCTATCTGAATATTAATGTCTTTCTGTAATCCTAGAAATTTCTAAGCGATAATCTTTTTAAATATTGTTTTTCTGCCATTCAACTAGAGAGAGTTTTCATCTTTTGAAAATTCTATTAGAGATATATTGGAATCTCTCACTGTTTATCCTCTTTGAGATATACTGGAATATCTCACTGTCTCTTCATTGGTGTTGAAAATATTTTTATCTGTTTACCTCTGTCTTGCATTCTGGATGAATTCTTAGGTACTCAGTGGAATTCTATTTTAGTGATTATTTTTTATTTGTAGATTCTGTTTGGTTCAATTTATATCCAACCAGTTCTTGTTTAACATTTTTGTTTTGTTTCATAGATTCCTTTAATTAAGCAACTGCTTTGTTGATCTTTTTAGCTTTGTAATACTACTTAAAGTCTTTGTCACATTGTTCCATATTACTTTCATCTGGAGGGAACTTATGTTTCATTGTTGATTTTGTTGACTCATTTTCAGCAGACAATCTCTTCATTTGGTTTAGAATTAATCTTTTTTCATCATCTTGGTTGGTAATGCTCATTCTCTCAGAAGATGTCCTCCTTTCTCAAGCATAAAAGGGAAGAGGGTTTTCAAGATAATCTTAAGAAGAAATTTAAAAGTAAAATGTATTTTAGTGTTTTTATTTAAAAAGAAGAATGACTTATTATGAATCATCCTTTTTCTTTTTCTTTTTCTTTTTTTTTTTGAAGCAGAGTCTCACTCTGTCACCTAGGCTGGAGTGCAGTGGCATGATCATGGCTCACTGCAGCCTCGACCTCCTAGGCTCAGGAGATCCCTTTGCCTCAGTCTCTGGAGTAGTTAGGACTGCAGGTGCATGCCAGCATACCCGGCTAATTTTTTGATTTTTGATTTTTTTTTTTTGTAGAGACTAAAGTCTTGCTATGTTGCCTAGGCTTATCATATTTTTTTGTTTTGACAGACTGCTTAAGTTTGTAGCCATTTATAAGCATTCTAAAACTTGAAAAAGGTGGAAAACTAAATTCAGTATTTAAAATTTACATGACCAGACACTGTCACCATCAGTGACCAATAAACACTTCTTCAATTATTCTTTTTACTTAGGATTATAATTGAAAGCTTAGTTTGATTAAAGTAACAGAAAATTAATTGTGATTGTTATGTTGTCTTTAATAAGAATAATCTAAGTATGTCCTTTATAAGTGTTTTAATACTTCTAGTTGTAAGAGGATGGCACAAAAGCTAGGAACTCATTGTTACTTACATTAGTCTTCCTTATATTTTACTTTACTTTGAAAACTTTAGCCCTGTCTCTAGTTTTATGTGAGTATGAGCTGTCACAACTTAGTTGCTTATGCATTTCATATGTCAACTGATGCCCAGAAAATGTAATGTGTAATATAATATTTTGGGAAATTACATCTCTGTGTAGGAAGTTTTGTGTCTTGTAAATCCCTCAAGTAGAAAAGTTTATCCTCTAATAAATTCTGTGATTTTTATTGTCCATGTTAATAAGGAAAGAGACTAAACATTATTTCCTTGGTATTGTTACTCTACCATGAAATCTAAGAAATCGGCTAGGCGTGGTGGCTCATGCCTGTAATCCCAGCACTTTGGGAGGCAGAGGTGAGAGGATTGCCTGAGTTTAGGAGTTTGAGACTAGCCTGCGTAACATTGCGAGACCTTGTCTCTACAGTTAAAAAAAAAAGAAATCTAAGAAATCTCATACAAATATTTAATGTGTATATGATGAGTTTCAGATATTGCTTTCTGTGAAAAATGTTCATTTCCTCTTGATATGCAAACAAATGAGCTTACTTGAAAAGCAATATTTTTCCCATTTGTTTAACTTTGTAATTCAAGCCGTTCAGATACTCCATAAAATTTTAATTCCTGTGTGTAAGCTGCTGTTCCTTTTCCTAACTAGCTTAGCTCAAAATGCGATGTCTCTTATACTTGAAAAGAGTCTGCAGTTGTCACCTCTTATCTGTATTTTTGCTTTCTGTGCTTTTGTTACTGGCAGTAAACTGTGGTTCAAATATATTAAATGGAAAATTCCAGAAGTAAACAATTCATAGGTTTAAAATTGCACACTGTCCTGAGTAATATTGTTTTGTTTCATCCTGGGATGTGAATCATACCTTTGTCCAGCATATCCATGTTGTAGACACCACTTACCTGTTAGTCGATTGGTAGCCTTTTAAATTATATAATCTGTTGTCTTCTTGGTTATCAGATCAGCTTTTGCAATACCATAGTACTAGTGTTCAGATAACCTTATTTTCATTAATAATGGCCCCAAAGCACAAGAATAATGATGCTGACATATTGTTATAATTGTTTTATTTTATTATTGTTGTTAATCCTTTACAGTACTTAATTTATGAATTAAACTTTATCATAGGAATGATATATAGAAAAAACATATATACGATATATATATGGATTGGTATTGAGGTTTCAGGCATCCACTGGGAGTCTTGGAATGTATCTCCTGCAGCTAAGGGGGGTTACTGTAATAAGCACCCTGTACTTATTGTATCTCCGTCTCTTTAATTATTTCCAGCTAGATATTAGGCTAAATAATTTATTTATTAACTCAAATGATTAGCTTATTAAAAACAGTTTTATTGTTATTATGAAATAATTAGTTATTATATTTCTAAAATATTTGTTCAGTGATAAGGTTATTTTACAAAATATTGTATGTCAACATAACTTTTAAGTGGTTCAATTATATCTGGCCAGAAGAAGTTTTTTGTTTGAAAAATAAGTTTTAAGAGAGGAAATAAAGTTTAAATTGTCTTATCATTGTTCTTTATACTGTTAGCTTTGAGCTGCTTTTGTCTACATGATACGGGATTTTTTTGTTTAAAAATTCAGGTGTTCATTCTAAATATGGTAAAAGTAAACATCTGTTTTATTTATTAATTAAATTAATGGTATTTTGTGAACTTAGCAGATAAAATGAAAAAATTGGTTAATCAAAATCTGTACTGTGTTATTTAAAAATAAAATAAAAGTATTTCTGTGATTAAGTAATACATGTTCACTATTACAGAAAAGTGGGAAAAGATTAAATATAAGGACAAATGAAAAGTGTACAATTTGGTAGTATCTTTTTAGCATTTATCTGTATAGGCATTGTTTGCATATTTTATGGACATGATAGTATATATAAAAAGCAGAATCTAATGAAATAGAGACATAATTGCCAAAACTTTGAAGCATGTCAGATATTCGTTAGGTGAATGGATAAACAAACTGTAGTACATCCATATAATAGAGTATGAATCAGAAAGAAGAAGAAATGAACTATCAAGCCACAAAATAATTGGAAGAGCCTTAAATAGATATTGCTGAGTTTAAGAAGCCAGTCTGAAAAGACTGCATACTCTGTGAGTCCTACTGTATGACCTTCTGGAAAAGGCAAACTGTGGAAACAGTGAAAAGAACAGTAGTTGCCAGGGATTTGGGGAAAGGGAGAGAGGGATGAATAGATGGAACAGAGGATTTTTAAGGGAAGGGCAGTGAACCTATTCTGTTTGATACTTTAATGATAGATACATATCATTATAGTAATTCTACATTTGTCAAAACCTGTAGAATGTATAACAGAAAGAGTGACTCCCAATGTAAACTATGGACTTTAAAAAACTAATTGGTGGTAAGTGTGATACTGCTAGACAGATAAATTATGTGATGTAAATATATTCTATCTGGTTCTCAGCAGAACATTTTACGTTAGACTTGTAATATCTTCTTGAATAATGCTATCTTTTTGTGGACTGAGGTATTCTAATTTTGTTCTCTAGCATGGTAGCCACTAGCCATATGTGGTTGTTGATCACTTGAAATGTGGCTAATGTGACTGAGGAATTGTATTTTACATTTTATTTCATTTTAATTACTTAGAATATAAATAGCTCATGTGACTAGCAGCTGCAACATTAGACAAGGCAGTATCTAAATCAGAAAACAGAAATGCAGGCTGGTGAAATACAGTTTAGATGGGGTTAGTAGTTGATTGAAAGACTTTAAATACTGGCTCATTGTGCTGGTTTGGGTGGGGTCAGATCTTCATCTGTGTTTTTTTTTTTACTGCTGTTTTGTCCTTAGGACTTCAATCAGTAATTTGCATAAAGGCATGCTGTAAAACTTGTGAAGATAACGGTGATAGTAATTACTAATGTGATGGATGACATAATATGGATTTAGAAAGCTTCCAAAGAGTAAAATGAGAAAACAGTCAGAAAGTGAACTGTGTAAGGCAGGAGTTCCCAGCCCCTGGACAGCAGACCAGTACAGGTTCCTGTTAGGCACAGCAGTAAGTGAGCAATGGACAAGATTAGCTCTGTTTTCTGTCAGGTCAGCAAGTACTTGAGATTCTCATGGAAGCCCGAGCCCTATTGTGAGCCCTATTGTGAACCACGTGTGAGGGGGATCTAAGTTGCACGTTTCTTATCAGAATCTAATACCTGTTGATGTCCCCCATCCATGGGAAAATTGTCTTCCATAGAACTGGTCCCTGATGCCAGAAAGGTTGGGGACTGCTGGTATAAGGGATCTATTGGGAGTTTTGAGCTTAAAAATTATTACATAAAGTACAGGATATTGGAACTTGGCCTAACAATTCATGTAGAAAAAAATTAACAATAAAGTTTTATACTTGGCTGCATATTCAGTTTGAGCCAACAGTTTGTTGTTAACTATCTTATGCTCTGTTCATAGAAGTTTAACATCTAGTCCAAAGTTAATAATCTTTTTGTTTTGCCCTGGTCAAATTATGCATGTTCTGTTTGTCTTGCCATTTTTTAAAGAGGCTCAGTGAAAGGTAAAGGAACCAAGATGAAGAATCAAACAATTTATAAGGGAGACTCAAAAAAACAAATTTTTTTGGAGGGCGGGCCCCTTGTATCACAGGCTTCTCCCATTAGATGAGTGTTCTAGGAACCCATCAGCATCAGTGTACCAGCTAGCACTGTTGTGAGAGGCTGTGTTCAGCTTCAGTGAATTTTTCTTTGGAGATTCTTTCAATATGTTTGCCCATTTCAAGATGGTGATTTACAAGTGCACCTGCCTCAATTTATGAGGATATTACCCACCTACATGGTGCTGAGTATTCAGTAGTTTTTTGACCAAAAACAGCATGACCCTCGTGCCCCACCCTTCCTATTCACCCCATCTCACCCAGAGGGATTTTTTGTTTGTTTGTTTCCTGGGATGAAAAAAGTCCTCAGAGGGAAATGTTTTGCTGATGTGGCAGAGGTGAAACCAAAAAGGTAGAAGCACTAAAAGGCACTAAAACTGACAAGTTCAAAAATGGTTTTGAGCAGTGGAAAAGGCAGTGATACAATAGGTGTATTGTATCAAATGGAGAGTACTTTGAAGATGACTGAAGTTTAAATATGTAAGAATAGATACATAATTTTTATAAGGTATTTTTGGGTCCCCCCCGTATATGACTTATATTAAGGAGTTGATGCATTTTTATCTGGGAAATGAAAAACTTGATTACACTATACCTCGTATATTATTGGTGTTATCTTCAGATATTTGAAGGACTTTCTTATAGAAAAGCAGTTCAGATCATTCTCTGTAATCTCAGAAGGCACAGTTGTGTAATAGGTACAGCTTTAGTGTAAGACTGTGTTCAGTATAAAGAGGGCCTTTTTTTTACGATTAGCATTCTCTAGCAGTGGCATGAGTTGCCTTTTGGCAGAAGTGTGGTGGATATTCATCAACCAGAAAAATTGTCAATAATGGCAGTAACTATTTATTGGAGAACTTATTGTCAGATGCTGCTAATTTATTTTTAACAGATGAGAAAGATTAGAGCTTGAGAAAGTTGCCCAAAGTCATGTAACTGGAAATAGAATTGATAACGTAATAAATGTCTATCTCCAAGCTCTTATTCTTAACTGTCATGTTATTCTGCCCTCTAATGGCAGTATTTATTCCTTTGGATGGCAGCTTTGCTTAGATGTTCTCTAAACTTCCTTCCAAACCGAGCTTTGATGAACATATCATTCTTGGGAAGATGTATGTGAAGGGTGACTGTGAGAAAGATAAGCTTGGTTCTCGTATATAACAGATTGAAGTGGAGACTTACTGGTGGCAAGTGGGAACGTTAACTAGGAAGCTGTGATCTAACTAATGATATAAGTTTTACTTGAAGTGGTGGTCTCAAACTTAGTACTGCTTTTTACAGCACACTATGAAATATTGTATTTAGTGTCACCATTAAACCAAGAATAAATTACCAGCAGAAAATAGAGTTGGAATATATACATGTACATATTACAGTCAAGCACACCTCTTTGAAAAAAATGCTAAAGTAAATGTGTGATATCAGATCAGATTTGTTAGTATTTGTTATGTGTTTGTTTATTTCCTCACAAGTAATAGTTATTAGGCACTTTTTTAGTGTGTTCTCTGAATCATTGTTTTATTATGATTACTTTTAAATGATAAACACATTAGTATTCTGTGTATTTAGCAGTTTTTTTAGATCAAAGCAGTGTGAAAATATATACCTTATATGTAAAGCACTTAATACCTTGCCTGACATAAGTGTTAGTTTTTATTATCATTATTATCATTATACAAATTATTTTGTGTGTTTTTCTTCTCTATTTGACTATGATTCACTTATTTTGATAATACTAAACACCTAAAGTTAATTGCTTATTATACATAAGCCACTGTGTCACATACTCTTATATACATTATTTACCACATTATAACACTATAAAGAGTATATACCATTTATAGTTTAGAACAGCAATCCCCAATCTTTTTGGCATTACAGAAGGTTTTGTAGAAGACAATTTTTCCATGGGATCAGGATGATTCAAGGGCATAACATTTATTGTGCACTTTATTTCTGTTGTTATTACATTGTAACGTATAATGAAATAATTATACAACTCACCATAAAAAGAGGTGTAGATGGCAGTGTATAGTTACTTAATTTTAAGTTATATATGTGTCATTAATTTATGTTCATTATAAAACATACATAGAAGTGGGGAATTTAAAAGGGTGCTATTTTTAAAATAATGCAAACTTTATTAGTAGCATGAAAATCCTTTCTCATTAGAGCAGTGTGATTGAATATGCCTCAGTCTTTTTGAATCTTAGTTCAACACTTTAAAAAAATTTTAAAGACATGGGGTACAGTTCAGGGTTAGGTATACAAATGGATATTGTTCAGGTAAAGTTTGGGTCTCTCTTTGGTTTTCTGCTTTGCCTGGTTTGAGATCAGGTACCCTTATTGATGTTGTGTTCCCCCTACCACCTTGGTAGTATCCTGTTACTGCCAATCTATCTTGTAGTAGTATAGTAAATGTTCAGGATCCACTTATGAGTAAGAACATGTGGTACACCGTTCTTTGTTTTTGTAATAAATCACTGAGTATTATAGACTCTAAATCCATCCAAGTTGCTGCAAAGTCCGTAGGTTTGTCTTTCTTTATGACTGCATAATATTCCATCATGTATGTACCACATTTTGTTAAAATAGTCCGGTTTTGATGGGCAGCACTGTTGCTTCCATGCTTTTGCTATTGTGAATAATGCTGCAATAAACATGCGTGTACAGGTATCTTTTTTGTAGAATGATTTGAGTTCCTCTGGGTATATTCTCGGTAGGGGGATTGCTGGGTCATACGAAAGGTCAACTTCTAGTTCTTTTAGAAATCACCACACTGTTTTCCATAGAGGTTGAACTAGTTTGCATTCCTACCAGCAGTGTAGAAGTGTTCTCTTTTCTCCACATACTCGCCAGCATCTGTTGTTGTTTGTTTTATTATTGATGGCCATTCTTACTGGAGTTGGGTAGTATCTCACTGTGGTTTTGATTTGCATTTCTCTGATGATTAGTGAGGCTGAGCACTTTTTCATGTGTCTCTTGGCTGCCTGTATATCTTCTTTTGAGAAGTGTCTGTTCTTGTCTTTTTCCCACTGTTTCTTTTGTTCCTTTTGGCATGTTTGAGTTCCTTATAGATACTGGATTGTTAGACTTTTGATATACAGTTGGCAAATATTTTTTTCCCTTTCTATGGGCTGTCTGCCTGCTCTCTTTTGCTTTGCAGAAGCTTTTTAGTTTAACCAGGTCCCATTTGTATTTTGTGATGTTTTAAGGTTTTGGTTCTGTGATCAGTTCAGTTTAGTACTTCATCTTTAGAACAATGTGAGAGTTTTTGGCAAGAGGCGGGAGGTAGCATACATTGGTCATATTTGAATTTTATAAAACTCTCTCTGGTTGTGATGTGGCTTGTTAGAATGGTTTAGAAGATGCTTTGGTTGATGTGGAGAAGTCATTTCAGAAGACCTTTGAGTAGTACAGGCTACCCATGTTTGGGAGCTTAAAATAGACAAGGAGAAAGACTTGGAATTTGTTTAGAAGTTTAAATCAAGAGAACTGGTAATGGATTGGATGATGGGTTGGTGTGCATTCAGTAGTGGGGTAAGGAGATATTAAAGATCTATTTTGACTTGTGCAAATGGAAGGATGTCTATACCATTCATGGAAATAGAGAACACTTAGAAAAAAGTGAAGTGGGTGGAAAACCATGGACAGTTTTAGACATTTTAAGAGACCTTGCAATTGCCAAGTAGAATTGATAACTGGGAAGTTAATATCTGGAGCTCAGTGGAGTTCTGGAAAAGATGTATAAATTTAAGTTTTTAACATGTGCTTGCTAATGGAAGCTAAGGACTTGGGTTTGAACAACTAATGAGAGAATATGGAGTGAGAGTAGCCTTCAGGAACTCTGATAGGTACCTGATCACTGGTAACATGAGTTACCAGGGGTGGGATTGGCCGACGTTGGTCACTGCTAGGGGAAGGAAGAAGGAAGAGGGGAGAGGGGCATGTAGCATCACACTGGGTACCTGGTCCACTACCAGGGGAAGAGATAGCCAGCTAGAAACCCAGACTTTACCTGAATGCAACCTACTAATGTACTAAATTCACAAATGTACCCCACAACTCTAAAATAAAAAATTGAGAATGAGTCTTAAGAGAAGACAGGAAGGAAGCAGCCAGAATGGTAGAATATATTATCAAAAGAGTGATATGCCAAGTAAATCAAAGGAAAAGTGGATATCAAGAAAAATAAGGCATATTCACTGTGAAATGGTAGATTAGAAAGATGCTGCCAGAAAAATATTCATACTTGCCAGCATCTGTTGTTGTTTGTTTTATTGTTGATGGCCATTCTTACTGGAGTTGAGTAGTATCTCACTGTGAATCAGTATCCACCAAACAGAATGGGTGGTAATAGATAATAATAGATCTGCTATGAGAAAGTCTGCATTGACATATCTTATATTTACTTTGCTTTCCACGCTCTCTAAGCATTAAAATTATCAAACTTTTGAAAAAACATTTTAATGTAGAAAAGGGTGGTTCTAAAAATTCTAGATAAATAATGCATACAATAGAGAGTTGCAGATTGGGAATATATTATAAATTATTTATTTTTATTATTTTATTACCCTTTTTATATTTATAGAGAAATGGTTAGGCAGTCTGTGATGCTATTTTAGATAAAGATGCAAGTAATTTATATGAAATGATACTTTAGGTTTTTTATTTATTGGAATACAATCAATCTGTGGAATATCTCTAAAGACTCATTTCTATTTTTATAATTTATTTATATTGGCCTTAGTTTTATTTGAGAAATGTTGTAATATAGCTATTTCAGTATTTTATATAAAGAGCCTTTAGGTATTTTGAAGGCAAACATCATGTGCAGTAGTCAAGTTTGTAGTCCTACCTCTCCAAATTAAACACAGCAAGTTACATTAGTTCTCTTCATATTGCCTTGTTCACTATGTACTTTAATTTTTCATTGTAGTCTTCCTAAAAAGTGTGGAGTAGAATTGAAGTCAGAATTCAAAATATGATGCAATCAATGTGTAGTGTCCTTTGGAATGTTAAATGGGGTGTTTGAGATACAAATAGTATGACCATGGAAATATTAATTTTTTTCCTAGCCTTTATTTTATATTTTATTCATACTGGGACTACAAAAAAAACTAACCCTTTACCTTTGAGGCTTTCCTGGAATTTATTTGTGGTGCCAGATTTCTCCGTCTTGCCAAGATCACGTAAGTTTTTTAAAAATCTAACTGTGGGTTTTATATTTAGCTATAATACTTTTGTCCAGATTATATCATACTATTTTAAAAATTATAAAATTTTGATTATATCATGCAACATAGTAATACATAACACATTGATTAATATATCTCCTATTTTATATATCATTGATAAAATTGTCACACTGGGCAGATTCATAACCAATTCTTGAATAACAAATTTAGTGACTGAATTTGAATTTGAGATTCATTCCATAATCTACTTAACCATATTGCTATTCAGAAGGGTGCCTGGCTCATACCAAGATATTCTGCCTACTGTGCATCACTGACTGTTTTTCAGAAATGCCTGTTGACTACTTAATGTGGAAAATGGTTGGTCTCTCTTTTGAAAGAGGTCTTTTTGGAACTCCAAACAGATTTATTTTTGACTTTTAATGAATTCTTTAGTATTCATTAGATGGGAACAGAAAGGAACTCACAGATCTTGTGTAAATTTTATTTGCTTTAAAGCCTGTTTTAGTGATTACTTAATTATTTCTTCAACATTTTTGACTAGTTGGAGAAGCAAGGTGCAAACAATGCAATAACATAACCAGAATTGTATTTTACCTGGAAATAATATTTTGCTTCCAAATCTTTGAGTTAATCCGTAATCCAAGTATGTTTGCCATATTAAGTCTGTGGTTTCACATATCCTCAGTTTATTTCTGCATAACTCAGTTTGCAAATTTATAGTTATTTGGGACCATTATGTCTTTTCTGAACCAATTTTTATAGGATTAATAGTGTGTTTTTCATGTATATTAGTTAGAAGATTGAACGTTACTTTTTATTTTGCTTTTTTGTGTAATATCTGTGACTCATTTGATATGGTGTTGAGAATATAGCATCTGCTATAGCATTGTTCCTGTTAGAACAACAGTGATCTAATTCAGTGAATTCAGTGTGTGACGGAACATGAAGATTACCTTTCTTGAGAGATTTAAAATATTCATCTGTTAAATGTGTTGCACTGTCAACAAACAACAAGGTAATGCTATCTTAGTCTTATATGTTTTGAAATCTATATTTTTTTGTGTCTTGGAAACTTAATCTGTTTGTTAATTTTTTTGACTGTTTCTATTCATTAATTTAGTAAAGAACTACTTTAATCATTAATGAAAAATGTTTTATATAGTTCTTTATGATGAGAACTATAAGAACCTTTGTCCATTGAAAAATATCTTCACAGATAGTAATGACTGTAGCAGTATCCACTAGGAAAAGAATGTTACTTATCTATACTGCTGTGTCTCCCTTAAATTTCATATCCTTAGTTTATAGCCTAGCCTGCGTTGTGAAAATTGCCTTTTCATTGTTTGAGAGTCACAGTCTTTCATTTTTAATTAATTTTTTTTTTTTAACTAGATGTCTGTTTCTGTACCCACAGCTAACTTCCTCCTTCTCTTTCTTCTTCTTCTTCTTTTAATTTGGTAACTTCAGAACTTATATCAGTGCATAGAGCTGTGATCCAGACAGCTGTACCTTTACAGTCACTCTAAGTGCCAAATTAGTTTGTAGTGCAAATCTTGAATGAGAACTGCACCTGCTCTCAATGTGGGTGAAAATGGCAAATTTTATGGAAATCATAATTTGGGGATTTTCTTAAATGTAATGGCAACTGATTTGAGAATTCTGAATTCTGGTGGAGATTCCTCATCTTGGAGTTATGGCAGTCGTGTTCAGAGCAAAACAGCCTTGTCTTTTTGCTAGGATTTAGGTTATTTTAAAGAAATAATGTGTTATTTTGTGCTGTGATCCTATGCTTGGGACATTGCATTAAAAGTTCTCTTTCAAGTATACTGGTGGTTTCCTAAAAGTATGCTTTGCGCTAAAATTTCTAACTAGAATTTATCATGTGTGAACGTTGCATTTCATATTTACATAGAATAGCTAAGGTGATAAATTATTTTCTAATAGAGAAGTGGTCTTATTTTAAGACCACTATTTAAGACCATTGTTATTTTAAAAGAATTAACGAATTTTCTGAGAGTTTATAGACTTAAAGACAGTTCATGCTGTATATAGAGAGTATTTTCTAACATTTGTTTTGAGTATAGGGGGAAGGTAACTATGCAGGTATACATTGCGATTCTCTGTTTTGAATTTGCAGTTTCTTTAATAAAACTTACATATAAGCACATGACTTGTGTCTAACTAACAGCAATTCAAGATATTCATTTAAAATGTTTTTAGGAGCCGGGCTTAGTGGCTTAGCCTGTAATCCCGCACCTTGGGAGGCTGAGGTGAGTGAATTGCCTGAGCCTGTGGGTTCGAGACCCACCTGGGCAACTTGGCGAAACCACATCTCTACAATAAATCAAAAAATTACCCAGGCGTGGTAGCACGCGCCTGTAATTTCAGCTACTTGGAAGGCTGAGGCGGAAGAATCGCCGGATCCCAGCAGGTCGAGGCTGCGGTGGCCGGGAGCGGCCACTGCACTCCAGTCTGGGCGACAGAGTGAGACTCCAACTCAAAAAAAAAAAAATTAAAAAAAAATAAAATGTTTTTAGGGAAAATTTTATTTAATCTTATATTTCAACTCTTAAGCAATTTTCTGTTACTTTCGCAGTTTTAGTTGTTTTAGTCTTATTTAATAACTTCATTAATATATAAATCATTGTTTTTAGTATGTTGGCAGATAAATACAATAGTTACTGCAGTCGTTTTTAGAACATTTTTGTCACCTAAAAAAGAAGTCTTAGACCTTTGGCTATCTATTCTTCATCCACTTTCCCTTTGCCCCCTCCACCCCAAGTGAACCACTAACCTATTTTCTGTTTCTAAAGATTTCCTGATTTTGGACATTTCATATAAATAGAATAATTTATTATGGTCTTTTTTGACTGGTTTCTTTCACCTACCAAAGTATCTTCAAAGTTCATTCATATTGTATAATAATACCTCATTCCTTTTTTGACTGAATATTCTGTTGTATGGTTATACCCCATTTTATTTCTCCATACATGATTTCATGAGCATTTTGATTGTTTTTACTTTTTACTATTGTGAATAGTCAAAATTTGTGTACATGTTTTTGTTTGGACACATTTTAATTCTCTTGTGTGTATACCTAGAAGTGGAATTGTTGGATCATGTAGTTATGTCGAACTTGTTGAGGAACCAACAGACTGTTTTCTATGATGGCTACACAATTTTGTATTTTCATAATATATGTGAATTCCATTTTCTCTACATCCTCATAAGCACCTGTTAGTTTTCATTTTATATGGCCTTTCTGGTGTGTAAGCTCACTGTGGTTTTGATTTGCATTCCCTGATGTCTAGTGATGTAGAGTATCATAATACTTATTGATCATTTGTATATATATTCATATTTAAATTGAGTATTCTTTTTGTTATTGAGTTATTAGAGTTCTTTGTATATTCTGGATACATGTCCCTTATCAGATAAATGATTTGCAATTATTTTCTCTATTCTGTGAATTTTATTTTCTTGGTGGTGTCTTTTAAAGGCATGGAATTTTCTTGTTTTGATGAAGTCAAAATTGCCTATATTTTCTTTTGTTGCTCATGCTTTTGTGTCATATTTAAGAATCCTTTACCACAAATATGGCCATGAAGATTTTCTCCTGTATTTCCTTCTAGGAGTATAGTTTTTGCTTTTTCTTTTAGGTCTTTGATTAACTTTGAATTAATTTTTGTATATGATATGAGGTAAGGGTCCAGCTTAACTTTTGCATGTGACTAGCAAGTTGTCCTGGCATCATTTATTGAGAAGGCTTTACTCTCCCCCATTAAATGGTCTTGGCACTCTTTTTAAAAATCATTGACCGTAGACACATGAGTTTGTTTCTGGACTCATTCTGTGCCATTGATCTGTATGTGTATCTTCAAGCTAGTACCACACTCGTGATTACTGTTGCTATATACTAAGTCTAGAAATAGGGACAAGTGAACTAAACTTTGTTCTTCTTTTCCGAGATTGTTTCCACTATTCTGGACTTCTTGTAATTCTATTTGAAGTTTAGAGTCAGTCTATTAATTTCTATAAAGACGTCACCTGGGATTCTGATAGGGATTACATTGAATCTGTAGATCAAATTTGGGTTTATTATGATCTTAACAATATAAGATTTTCTGATTAATGAAGATGACTGTTTTTCCATTTTGGTGCTTTTAAATTTCTTTCAGTGATGTTTGTAGTTTTCAGTGCATACATTTTGTTTTCTTTAAGTTTATTGCTCGCAATTAATTTTGATGCTCTTGTAAGTGTAATTTTCAAAAAATCTCACTTTTAGATTGTTCATTATGTTCATTAGAAGTTCTATAAATACAATTGATTTTTTTGTGTGTGTATTGATCTTGTATTCTGTAACCTTGCTGAACTCTTTTTTTTTTGTATCAGGGTCTCACTCTGTCACCCAGGCTGGAGTGGCATGATGATGACTCACTGGAGCCTTGATCTCCCAGTCTCAGGTGTTCCTTCTGCCTCAACCTCTCGAGTAGCAGGGACTATAGGTGCATGCCACCAGCTAATTTTTTGAGTTTTTGTAGAGACACAGTATATGTTGCCTAGGCTAGTCTCAAATTCCTGGATTCAAGCAATCCTCCTTCCTCATCCTCCAAAGTACTAGGATCAGATGTGAGCCAACGTGCCCAGCCAAGAACTTGTTTATTGCTTCTAATAGTTTTTTCTACTTATAGTTTTACGACTTCTTTTTCAATCTAGATACTTTATTTCTTTTTTTCTTACCTAACTTCCCTGACTAGAACCTGTAGTACAGTTTTGAACAGAAGTAGTGAGTGCAGACTTACTTTTCTTGTTTCTGATCTTACTAGGTTAAGTATCCAGCCTTTCACCATTATTAAATGATGCTATGTATTTAGCTGTGGGTTTTTCATATATATACCCTTTATCAAGAGTTCTTTATATATCCTGGCTACATGTCTCTTATCAGATATATGATTTTAAAATATGTTTTTCATTCTGTGAATTGTTTTTTTACTTTATTTTGGTAACCTCCTTTCAACTTTTAGTGTTTTGTGTGTTTTTTATCATGAAAGGATGTTGGATTTTTTTCCAGTTCTATTTTCTGCATCTGTTGTGCTGATCATGTGATTTTAAAATTAAAAAAAAAAAATTCCATTGATAAGATCAATTGATTTTTGTGTTTAACAAACCTTCTGTTTCTGACATTAATCTCACTTTTTCCTGGTGTATAACTGTTTTTATACATTGCTGCATTTGATTTGCTAGTATTTCATTGAGGGTTTCTTTTGTGTGTTTGTTTGTACATATTCCTAAGAGATATTAGTTTGTAGTTTTCTCGTGATGTTCTTGCCTGGTTTTGGTGTCAGAGTAATACTGGCTTTATGAAATGAATTTGGAAGTGTTCTCTTCTATTTTTTGAAAGAATATGAAGAATTATATTAACTTTTTAAATTATTTAGTAGAATTCAGCAGTGAAGCCATCTTGACCTAGAATTTTCTTTGTGGGTAGTTTTTGTATTATGATTTCAGTCTTTTTATAGGTTTATTCAGATGGTCTATTACTTCTTGAGATAGTTTTGTAACTTTCTAGGAATTTTTTCATTTGATCTAATCAAATTTATTGGTCTACAACTGCTCATAGTATTCCTTTAGAATCCTTTTTATTTTTT
Organism: Carlito syrichta; assembly: GCF_000164805.1. Taxonomy (NCBI): domain Eukaryota; kingdom Metazoa; phylum Chordata; class Mammalia; order Primates; family Tarsiidae; genus Carlito; species Carlito syrichta. The sequence goes on along the minus strand of NW_007258188.1, from coordinate 270,048 downwards.
TAAGGTTGGTAGTGATGTCCTACTTTCATATATGATCCTAGTAATTTGAGTCTTCTTACTTTTATTCTTGGTCAATATAGGTACAGGTATGTTAATTTTATTGATCTTTTCAAAGAACTACCTTTTGGTTTCCCTGGTTTTCTCTATTGTTTTCTATTCTCTATTTCTTTTATTTCTGGCTCTAACTTTTATTACTTTCTTTCTTCTGCTTGCTCTGGTTTTATTTTGTTTTGTTCCAGGGTCTTAAGGTTGAAAGTAGGTTATTAATTTGAGATATTTTTCTTCATTTAGGCACTTACAGCTATACATTTTCTTGTTTTTACTGCTTTAACTGTATCCTACAAGATTTTCTGTGTTGTATCTTTATTTTCATTCATCTCAAGTGTGTTTTCTCATTTCCCTTTTGGTTATTTTTTGACCAGTTGGTTATTTTTGTTTTTTTAATTACCACATATTTGTGAGTTTCCCTTTTTTTTTTTTTGTTACTGATTTCTAGTTTCATTGTGGTTGAAGAACATGCTTTGTATTATTTCTCTCCTTTAAATTTATTCAGTTTGTCTTATAGCCTTCCCATATGCTGTATCCTGGAGAATGTTTCGTGTCTACTTGAGAAAAATGTATATTCTGCTCTTACTGGGTACAGTGTTCTATTAGCAATGCCTTTCATTGTTTAGTCTTTATTTCCTTATTGATTGCTTATTTTTATATATATTATTTCAGGTGTTATACTGAAGCCTCCAATTTCAGTTGTTGAATTTTTAAAAATTCTTCATTTTCCCCTTTATTCTTCCTTCATTGTCAATTCTTAATTAATATATTTCTGTGCTTTGTTTATACTCACACACACACACACACACACACACACACACACACTCGTACACACACACAGAGACAGACATATATGTAATGTGTGCTGTAAATTTTAATTATCATTTGGAGTTGTTCAACCTGAAAAACTTGGTTTAATATTTCTTATAAGGTGGGTCTGTGACCAGCAGTTTCTCTGGATTTTGTTTATCTTGGAATGTTTTTATTTTTGCCTGCACTTTTGAATTATAGCTTTGCTGGATGTATGATCTAGAACTGAGAGGTTTTTGGATATTTATTATATTTTAATTTAGCACTTTGAATATGTTAACCTCTCATCTCTGACCTTCAATTGTTTCTACTGAGAAGTCAGCATTTAGTTTACTGGTACTTCCTGATGAATTATTTTTCTCTTGCTTCTTGAAAACGTTTTTTTTTCTGTTGTTCTTGTAACTTTTGGCATTTTTACTATGATGTGTCTTCTGTTTATGAGTCTCTTTGTATTTATCATATTTGGAGTTTGTTAAGCTTCTTGAATATTTAGGTTAGTGTTTTATAATAAATTTGAGAAGTTTTAGGCTATTATTTCTTTAAATACTTTTTGTACTTTCCTCTCCTTTGGATATTCCTATTATATATATATTTTGGCACCCTTAATGGTAGTTCACATATCTCTGAGTCGCTGTTCATTTCTCGTTTGATTTTTTTCTTCGAGTATCTTAATTTTTATCTTCTAACTTGTGAATTCTTTCTCCTGACAACTCAAATATACTGTTGAGACCTTCCAGTAAACTTTTCACTTCAGTTATTATGTCTTTTTAACTTCAGAATTTTCTTTTTTTTAAAAAAAAAAAATCTTTATATCTTTTTTTATTTGATTTAGTCTTGTCTTTAGTTCTTTACTTATGGTTTAATTCTTTTTTTTTTTTTTTTTTGAGTTGG
>NW_007258188.1:256982-268092 GCF_000164805.1 Carlito syrichta | reverse complement strand
TCCACTCACCTCAGCCTCCCAAGGTGCAGGATTACAGGCTGAGCCACCGAGCCCGGCTGGTTTAATTCTTTTTTTTTGTTTGTTTAATCAATATTTTTTTATTATGGTTTTGTGGGGTACAGTTACGGGTTAGGTGTACAATTACGTTTCATTCAGGCACCCTGTTGATAAGAAGTGTTTTCCCGTCCCCAGGCAGATATTTGCTACTGGTTTAATTCTTTAAGCATGGCTTCCCTTAGTTATTTGAACATACTTAGGATGCCTACTTTGAATTCTTTTTCTATTAAATTTGACATCTGTTCACTTTCATGGGCAGTTTCTTTTGCTTCCTTTCTGTACCCTCAGTTTTGGATCTTCTTTACTGTTTCTTTATATGTCTTATAAATTTTTGTTAGATAATATGTTGTAGCCACTCTGTGTATTTGTTCCCTGCCTCCAGTGGGACTGGGTATTTTTACTCGCTTGTTTGTGTAGTGATTGTCTGGATTATTTTAGTGACAACAATTCCATCACCTTTCATATCATAGTGTTAAGCTTCTGAGGTTGTTCCTCATGGAGGTGTTCATAGTTACCTGGGAGAAATGTCATTTTGGCAGAGCTCTTTTTTTTTTCACTTACTATAGCCAACGTTTAAACTCTACTAATTACAATCTTATTGTTCTATTGCTTGCAACTTTTGGGGGGAGGCATAACTTGTCCTATAATCCAATAAATTTGTGGCTTCTTTGAGTGAATAACTTTAGAGGTCAGTGTTGATATTTATTTTGATTCCAGTAGGGTTCCTTTCAGTTGTCTCTGTACTCAGTTCTCTTCTGTGCAACCTAGTCCTTGAATCTACAAATCTTTTCCTAATTATGGTTCGCCATAATCTTAGATGTTTTTGACAGAACCCTTAGGCTTCAACTTAATGTCCTGTTGCAGATGACATCATTTCCTTTGGGAGAATTGGGAGCTGTCTGTTTTTTTTGTTTTGTTTTGCTTTTAAGATGGGTTCTTGTTTTGTTGCCCAGGCTTGAGTGCAGTGGCTATTCACAGATGCAATCATAACACCCTACAGCCTCAAACTCCTTGGCTCAAGTGATTCTCGTGCCTCAGTCTCCCAAGCAGCTGGGACTACAGGGATCCTCTACCACACTTGGCTTGGAGCTATCTGTTTTATGGCCTACTTCTTCCTCTAGGCTAAATCTCTGAGGCAAAACTCCAGAGCCAGGGTTGGGGACAGTAGCAAGACTCTTGAGTGATGTCCTACTTCAGGAGGTGAATACTTGATGCATAGGGTGGACAGTAACCTAAGGTCTCCTTGTTTTGTTTCACTTGGTATGAAATGACCACCGTTCCAATGAACCAGGTAAAGGATGTTTGGGCCTGATATTTTCCATGGCACTTGACCTAAAGATAGAGCCTTCATCCTATGACTGGGGGCTGGATAGAAGAAGAGAGTTCCCATTTTATGAGTATGCTTGCTAAGAACTTAGCCTCAGCAGGTTGTTGGGGCTGATGGAGAAATACCAATGTCTGGCTCTTCCCAGGAAGACAGCACTCTGAGTTGGTGCTGCTGGGATTAGAGTGGGCCCAGTGTTCTTGCCTACAATAGTCAGGGGTGGTGTTTCCGCCTTGCTGATCTGGGAAGGGCAAGGGAGGGAGTGGTTTTGATTTAAATGCTACAGACTCTTTCTTTACTTATTGAGTTTTTGTAGATTTTCTTGAATAGATAATTCTTCATTTGCTATCTGCCTTTAGGTTCATTTGTAGAGACTTTAAATGGTTGTTTTATTATAATTTTCCACAGTTTCACTGGGGAACAGTTTTCAGGGCCTTTTATGATCTCATGCTGGAAGTTGATCTCTCATAATTATTTTTAAAGTGTGAAAATGGAACTAAGTTTTTAGATGTGACTTAGAAATAAATGATTTGAAAAGGGGTAAAATATACCATACATATTCATTCAGTTTAATTTGTTTTTGTCATTTGAGCTGCAGAGTAACTGAGAAGCACCAGGAGGTCAGTTTTTATTAGAACACAAATAGCATCCTCATTCTGTTTTATAGATAAATTGTATTTCATGGTCAAAGAGTGTGTAGTTTTATAATTTTTGGTAGATATTGCCAAATCGCCCCTTTATAGTAGGTTTTCTAGTTTCTGCTCTCTCCAATAGTATTTGAGATTGCCTTTTTTCTCACAACCTTGCTAACAAAGAGTACTTCAAACTTTTGAATTTTTGGCAATCTGAAAGCTTATCAGAAGTCAATGTAATTTTAAGGTTTTTATAACAAGTGAGATTGAGTGGTCTTTGAGTGTGTTTTGACGTATCTAAGGACCATTTGTAATAAACTGTCCTTTGCATATTTTTATATTTCTGTAGTTTTTGGTAAGAAGAACAATCACTTGACTTGCTTATGATTTGATGGTGTAACTAGAATAAAGAATAAATCCTAACCAGAAGATTTTGAATTTGAATTTCACTGCATGATTCTTGTGTCATTAATAGGACTAGTGATGACATCTGATTTTAGTAACGAGGTGATAACTTTAGGGGTAGGTATTTTTTCTATGATCCTATTGAACTATAACCTACCACTTTAATGTTAACATTTATAAATATTAACATATGTTATATGAAATTCAGAGTACCTTATTAAAAGCAAAACTTATTAATACTTGTAAGGCAGGACTGTGCAAGACAAAGAAACTGGAGAAAGCAAATGGGCCTGCATTTCATTTCTATTGTGGTCATCATTTATGTGATTTTCACTTTAATTCTAGAAGTATTTATGGTGCCATATACTTTCTAGGTAACTTTTGTATGGGAGAGAGTAAACACAGGCAAAAATCTTCTTCTTAAAGTTCTCAGATTCTGATGTGTGGTGAGCAGAAGGGAGGAAGGGAAAAGAGAATAAAGATGTATGTCAGATGCTAGGAGCAAAGGAGAGAGTTCCTGGTTGGGATATGCATTTTAGATAAGTTGATTAGGAAGAGCCACTTTGTTAAAGTGATATTTTTCTCTGAAGACATTAAGGGAACAATCTATGTGAATATCTAAGCACAGGGTATTTTAAGTATAAAGAACAGCAGGTTCAAAGATGAGATTATACTTTAGAAACAGTAAAAAGAGAGTGGCTGGAGCAATGAGCATGAAGGGGAACATTGTGGGACATGAGATCAGAGAGAAGTGAGTACAGATAGGGGGGTTATGTCATATTTAAGGACCTTGACTTTAACTCTGAGATCAGAAGTCACTGTAGGATTTTGAACTGAGGAGGGACAATTTTTAAAAGAATCATTCTGCATATGAGTAGTGGAGCTAATAATAGCTAACAAGTACCACTTATGTGCTAGGTACTCTTGTAGGTACTTTACTTTAAATAACTAACTCATTCTGAGAAAGGCTGCTATGGGGTGCCATTCACACTGGTATTTGTGTGCTCATTGTCCCTGGAGTTGGGTAGTGCACGTTGTCCTTTGTGACTCTACTGAGTAGCTCTGAACCTAAGAATGTATTACTTTTTTTTCCCCCTAGGGGAACATAGAATGAAGGACTGTGTCCTGAGCCATAAAAGAAGTCAGGAAATTAGGAGCAAGAAAACTGAGAAAGGAGAGATCTCTGTGATCAGGGGGATTTAGTGTCACGGTTTTGTTCATTTTCAAAAAATATATTATTTTTGTTGCATGTCTAATATGCTTGACAGTTTTTCTACATCAATACACTTTTTCTAACTGCTGTTTCTTAGAAGTTTATGATAATTCCCATTGATCATAAATCTTTCAAGATATATTACTAAATATATCTCAGTACTTTGAAGGATGCTTGAAGGATATTAGAAAGGAAGATCAAACATGGATCTTGTATTTATTATTTTGTAGACTATTAGCCTGGTCTTAGTTTTTCACATATCGGTTAGTACTTCTCAGTTTTTAAGAAATGTTATTGTGAATTTAGTTGTGTTTCTTATACTTGTCATATGTTAACCATTCTTGAGGTAATAGGAAGGCTCTTAAGGTGTTTAGAACTCGTTACAATTGAAGGAGATTAAGCAGCAACAAAACAACAAAAAAACTTAATCTTCATTCTTAGTGGATGATATCTGGCAAAAGACTTCTTTCTGTTCTCAAAGATTTCTGTTCTGGAGATTCGTTCTGTTTTTCAGATTATTTTTAGAGACAATTTTTACTTTCCTTTAGAAAAAGTTTAATTTATTAAACTAAACAACTATGTCTAATGATTTCCTTTGAAAAATATGACACTTATTTAAGAATTAAAATGCAAAAGAAAGTAATTATATGAATAAAACATGTTTCTGCTGCATCGTAATTAGCACTTGTAATTTGTCTTGCACTGTTTCAACTCTTGGAAGGACAAGGAGGAAAGTTTCCTTGAAGGAGGGTCAGGAGTAATGGGGAAGCTTTGTGTGCTATTCTGTCTGAATAATGAATAATGAAGTTAGAGAAAGTCTTGTAGAAGGGTTATCATTTGAGCTGGATTTGGAAGATTAGAAGGAGAGGTTATCAGGCTGAGGAGATTAGAAAGATCATCCCACCCAGCAGTACTAGCTTGAGTGTGAATTTCATAGAGATATGAAAGTGTATGCTTTACTCCTGGAGTAGCAGATGGATTACTGTCACTCAGTGGAAAGGATCTGTCAGTTGGGGAAAGCCAGAATGTGATGCCAAGCAGGTTTATTGGGACCGACTAATTAAAGATACTATGTGGGGTGCTTTTAAGGCTTTTAAACCATGGCTCCATATGAAAAGACTAGCAAGTTAGTATAGTAGAGGTTTCCTTCTGATGTGCCAGGACACATGATATAAATGGTTTGCAGGTAGGCTGGAGTCCTACTCAAGGCAGTTGTCTGGGGCCAAGGACTATTTGGACGTTCAACTAGTTTCTTGTGGTCAGAGTAGCCTTGTCCATTTACTTTGATATACATTTATTGATTTATTGATTGATTGATTGATTGATTGATTGATTGAGTTGGAGTCTCACTCTGTCGCCCAGACTGGAGTGCAGTGGCCGCTCCCGGCCACCGCAGCCTCGACCTGCTGGGCTCCAGCGATCCTTCCACCTCAGCCTTCCGAGTAGCCGGAATTACAAGCGTGTGCTACCACACCCAGCTAATTTTTTGATTTTATTGTAGAGATGAGGTCTCGCCTGCCTCGAACCCGTGGGCTCAGGCAATCCACTCATCTCAGCTTCCCAAAGGCGTGGGATTACAGGCTGAGTCACCGAGCCCAGCTGATATACCTTTCAAATATTATAACCTTTCAGATGTGCTATGGCATGAAAAAACTATGTAAATGTGGGTGTAAAAATAAGCAGAGGATGACCATTTCAAAGTGTTCTGTAGTAGTCTTGGCTGTCAGTTATCAAACTTTATATCACAGCACCTATTTATGATCTTGAAAGTTATTAAGGACTCCAAGAGATTTTGTTTATGTGGTTTATATCTATTGGTACTTACTATACCAGAAATTAAAACTGAGAAACTTTTAAAGTGAAATCATGTGCTGTATAATAATGTTTTCATCAACCACAGACTGCATATATAATGATGGTCCCATAAGATTATAATGACGATGAAAAATTCCTATCATCTAGTGATCCTGAACTTGTGTAGGCCTAAGCTTATGTGTGCGTTTGTATCAGAGTTTTTGACAATAAAATTTAAAAAGTAGAAAAAAATAAAATATTTAAAATAGTAAACTCATAGAATAAGGATATAAAGACAATACTTTTGTACAACTGTGTTTGTGTTTTAAGCTATGTTATTACAAGAGTCAAAGTTTTTAAAAAATTTATGAAGTAACAAAGTTATATAGTAAGCTAATGATTTATTATTGAAGAAGCACAAACTTTTAAAAAAATAAATTTAGTGTAGCCTAAGTGTGCAGCAATTATAAAGCCTATGGTAGTATACAGTGATGTCCTAGGTCTTCACATTTACTCACCACTTCACCGAACTCAACCAGGGCAACTTTCATTCTTGCAGGCTCCATTCATGGTTAAGTGCTTCATTGAGGTGTACAATTTTTTAAAAATCTTTTTAAAACCGTATTTTTACTGTACCTTTTCTGTTTAGATGCACCAATACTTACTATTGTGTTCCAGTTGCCTACAGTATTCAGTACAGCAGCATGCTGTATAGAATTGTACCCTCGGAGCAGTAGGATATACCATAATAACTTAGGTGTGTGGTAGGCTACACCATCTAGGTTTGTGTGGGTACGCTCTATGATATTCTCAAAACAATGAAATTACTTAGTGATGCATTTGTTGTTAAGCAATACATGGCTGCATATATTTATTCACTTTAAAATCACAATAATAAACTCATTAGAAGTTAACATAGATAAAAACTCACTATATTTTTCAAAACCATATAACTTAGAAAGATGGCATTATTTTACATTTTTGGATATCTTTTAAATGTCTGATTTAATAGGAAACAGCTAGATTCTCATATTTGCCTCTACATTCAGTATTCTACTGTGTTTTTGGTTGATGTATACAAAAGAAATCCAACCTCACATAGATATGTAGTTAGAAAAGAGAGTAATATGTTAAAAGCCTTTTAAAATACTTACTGATATTCTTTTTTGATACCACATTATAACTTGACAAGTGGTAGTTGGTAGTTTCTTTCATATTAGTTACAATGGCAATATAGAAGTGTCAGTGAACTTATACTCTTTTTCATTAAATCTATTGATCTCTTTTTTAATGAATTTTTTGCCCATATATAATGTCACGTACAGGTTTTTTGGAAAATGATTCAGTGGGTTATGCAAATCATCTAAACATTGACACATTTGGTTATAGAATATAAAGTAATATTAGTCATTCATTAATATCACCACTGATATTATCAGAAAAGTCTTAAGTATTGGAAATGAGCAGCTTATAGTGGTAAATAAGCTTTCCAAAATTATAATTTTCTCTTGAAAACTTGCATTTTATCATTGGCAACAAATACTTTCAGTTGTTTTCCTTTTTGTGGGAGTTTCACTTCATTTGTATTTTTTTTTTTTTTTTTTTGAGTTGGAGTCTCACTCTGTCACCCAGACTGGAGTGTAGTGGCTGCTTCCGGCCACCGCAGCCTCGATCTGCTGGGCTCCGTCCGGCGATCCTTCCGCCTCAGCCTTCCAAGTAGCTGGAATTACAAGCGCGCACTACCATGCCCGGCTAATTTTTTGATTTATTGTAGAGATGAGGTCTTGCTGCCCAGGTGGGTCTCAAACCCGCAGGCTCAGGCAATCCACTCACCTCAGCTTCCCAAAGGCATGGGATTACAGGCTGAGCCACCGAGCCCGGCTTGTATTTTGAGAAAATGTGTGTCAGATACCCAGTCTAAGTAATTATTATTTATCTTTAATCATTCTTTCAAATAAAAATGATGTTACTTAGGAAAATTTTACTGGCACTTTCTTTGACACAACCATTATATATCAATTTGTAGTAGAAGTAATTTCACACATATTTTCCCTTTTGTCACACAGAATATGTAAAAAGATACATATGATATTGTAACTATTATAACAGTGAAGTGGCAAAAGACTAACATAACTAACTCCATTTTAGACAGGGGTAGAGGGAAGACTCTGGCCTCTATTCATGCTTGTGCATAGGCTAGAATAATTTTGAAACACTAAAAAGATAACATTGGAACAACAGGCATACTGCTGTTGAGCCTAACTCTGGAAAAAGGAGGAGTATGTATATTCACTATGTTTACTAAACATTTATAGGGACATTGTGACCTGATCAAGGACAAAGAAGCTTCTGCAACCCCTCTTCTTTCCTGACCCTTAATGTAAAAAAAGAGCCTGAAATTTGTACTGACTTGAGATGGTCTTTGAGACGTTAGTCTGCCATCTCCTCAGGTTGCTGACTCTTCTTTTTTCTAATCCTTGTCTCTCCAGTTTTACTTTTGAGAGATAAGCAACCAAACTTGACTTTGGTTACAATATGAAATGCAAGAAGTTAATAATTACTGTTGCTTTTCTTGAGAACAGTCTTAGTTGTACCATGTTTTTGTCATTACGGTTGTTTGTAACTGTGCTTGCATGGTGGTGAAGAATAAAATGATTACTAATACAGGTTGGTACTGCTAGCTTGACTTGTGCTAAGCCCTGAAGTTTTACCCACTGTTGGTTTTACACAATCAGTGCAAGTGTTGACAGAGTGAAAAAGGGAAATAATACCTAAGTATTATTATGAAAATAGTTTTGACCTTGTGGGCCCTGACTCCTAGGAGTCTATGGTTCATACTTTATTGCTAAGTGATTCTTTGAAGAAGTATGATGGGCTAGAGAAGATGAGACATTATGTCTTCTCTTGTGGCATCCTTTATCCTTATTTGTCTCTTTCTACCACACACTAGCTTTTTTGGGGAAGGATGTCACAAGTTATATATTTGCTTTTGTATTTCCTGAATATTTTTCTATTGTCTTGCCTCTTTATTGCTTCTTCTGCTGTTTTCTTTTTCAAAAAATTTTTCATAACCCCAATTGATTTTTTTTATATCATGTTTCATGTTCATTTCCGTGTCATAATTTTCTGGAAAGTATTCAAAAGTGTTAGCATAGCACAGTCAAAAGTATTTTACGTTTGGATTCAGATAGCTGCCATTTCAAAACTCCTCCCTTATTAGCTGTGTAACTTTGGGCAATTTGTGTACATTTTCTAAAATGTTTTTAAATCCAAAAATAATAGTAGTACTTTAATTTGAAATATTGCTAGGCGTATTAGTAAAGTGCTTATTATAATACCTGTCATATAGTAAGTGTTCAGAAGTTACATAGTTTGATGTTGGAATGTAGTTGGAAAAGAAAGTAATATGTTAAAAGTCTGTTAAAATACTGATATTCTTTTTCAGTACCACATTATTGTTAAGGTTGGAATATTTAGAATTGGTAAGACAAGATCATTCTTAATAGTTCATTTTGTTTTTTATTGTATTTTTGCGTGCATAATTTCATGAAAATGAAGAACAAAATGAAAACATTAAACATTTACTATCTCCTATAAATACAGTGTAAATTTCTATTTTATTATTTTGTTTGTGTGAATTCTCTGATACACATGCAAAATTAGAATATAATATTTCTGAGCAGTAAATGTGTGTGTGTGTGTATTCCAAAATCATATTTGAGGTAATCTAAAGGCTTTCTAGAACAGTTTTATCATGAAGTTTTGTAGTTGAAAGTCTCTGAATCTTATCACCGGTTCTCTGAAATCAACTTGATCTTTGGCAGCCATTGTACATGCGAGAGTGGGATATGCATGGGAAATTTTTATTAAGCTATGTCAAGCACCTACAGCATTTGTTTTAGATTTCAGATTTTTTGAACACAATTCATTAAAACATTATAGTAGTTTTTTAACTCTAAGACGACAGCTGTCATGTAGTAAGTTGTAAGAAAAATAGTACTCTGGACTCTATTTGGGAAAACCAGAATGGTATGTTGAAAAGCAAATTAATTTTAGAATTTCATTTTGTTAAATCAATAATTTGCTATTTTGTGATTTAGAGTTCTATGTTCAATCATAATTATTTTAATAAATTGAATAATGTTTTGAATCATATAATTGCAGATCGCCTTTAATAAAGCTCCTTAGCAATGTGTGAATAGTTATTTTTCTTAGTCTGAATTACTATTTTTCTTAAAATTTTGGGGTATTTCTACATTAGTTTGAATTCATATCTCTGTTGAGAAGGTTAACTTTTCCAAAGTTAAATTTTGTTTGTTTTCCTCTTTTTTGTAAGCTATTTGAATTGCTGGGACCTGAAGGACTTGAACTTATTGAGAAGCTCCTCCAGAACAGAATTACCATTGTGGATAGATTTCTTACTTCTTCAAATGATCACAAGTTTCAGGCTCTTCAAGGTAAGAAAGTATTCAGTGGTAATTGTAATTTAAAGGAAGGATTCATTAGTTAGTTAATCTTTTAAATATAATTACCTTTTTATATCCTTTGGTCTAGTATATAATTTACTGAAACCATTCCACTAGTAGATTTTAGATATAGCAGATGAAGAAACAAATATAAGTGACTAAATAGAAGGGCATTATAGCAGTGTTTGGGTATGACTTGTTTTTTAAAAGCATATATAAATTTTTAAAGAATTGCTAGAATCTTGGAAGACTTGAATTAGTGACTTTGTTTGCAAGTCTCTTGATTTTTTTCTTGTTTGCAAGTCTCTTGATTTTTTTCAAGTGTATTGAACAGTTTTACCCTGCCTTGCTCCAAGAGGGCTCCATCTGTTGAATATAATCAAATTGGAGTAAGCCAGTAAGGTTTAGGAGCGTCTCAGATGGGTGTCTGCCAGAAGAAACGGAATGAATTTAAATATCCAGTACTTTAATGTAAATTCTGAGAATTTGGTATTTCATTTTGTCAGTCTCCTAAATATTCATATAGAGATACTTACTGATTCTAGTTTTTAATAGTGATAATTTATTGGCATGAAGTTCAGTATAAGTCTAGCTTCACATATTTTTGGAAGCTGTAGATGATAAGTTTGTGTTCATAATGTTTCATTATGTTGATTTCACAAATTTAATTCTATTAGGATTACTTCTTTTTTTCTTTTTTCTTTTTTTTGAGTTGGAGTCTCACTCTGTTGCCCAGACTGGAGTGCAGTGGCCGCTCCCGGCCACCACAGCCTCGACCCGCTGGGCTCAGGTGATCCTTCCGCCTCAGCCTTCCAAGTAGCTGGAATTACAGGCGCGCGCTACCACGCCCAGCTGATTTTTTGATTTATTGTAGACATGAGGTCTCGCCAAGTTGCCCAGGCGGGTCTCGAACCCGCGGGCTCAGGCAATCCACTCACCTCAGCCTCCCAAAGGCATGGGATTACAGGCTGAGCCACCAAACCTAGCTTGCAACACATTTCTTAAAACAGATATCAAATGAAAAATTAAAAAATATGTTTGAGCCATCAGTCTGTTCTAAAATATCTTAAACTCATACTACTTTTACTCTGTTTGTGACAGATCATTATTAATGCTGTTACTAGCTAAGAATAATAATTTTGCTATAAAAATTTGAAACATTTAGCCGGCTCGGTGGCTCAGCCTGTAATCCCGCGCCTTTGGGAGGCTGAGGTGAGTG
>NW_007258188.1:237816-256962 GCF_000164805.1 Carlito syrichta | reverse complement strand
ATCTCTGCAATAAATAAAAAAATCAGCCGGGCGTGGTAGCGCATGCCTGTAATTCCGGCTACTTGGAAGGCTGAGGCGGAAAGATCGCCAGAGCCCAGCAGGTCGAGGCTGCCGTGGCCGGGAGCGGCCACTGCACTCCAGTCTGGGCGACCCAGTGAGACTCCAACTCAAAAGAAAACAAAACAAAAAAAAACAAAGCAACAACAAAAAAAATTTGAAACGTTTAACAAATAGTTTTCTAAGAACTATAATAAAGCTGACAGTCAGCATTTGTTTTTTACAGTTTTTTAAAGTAAATTTTTTAGGTGACCATTAAAAATTATTTCTTTTAACGGTTTTATGTGTGTGTGGTGGTGGGGTAAGAAAATATTCTTGAAAAAAAGAATCTTTAGACTCCTGTTGCTTCATTTTGTTTTCACTTATATTTTTTGTTATAAGTTTTGTGTTTCATGATTCTTAAAAATTCTCTCATAACTACCAAACTCTTTGAATTCTTTATTAAGCTATCTCAGTATGGCAAGTTATTAGCTATATGCCTTCCCTTTGTTCTCCAAAACTGTTGTCTTAGAGAGCAATGACTTCTTTTTATTTAGCATTTTCTAGTTTTCATGCTAATTTTCTTTGAGTCTCTTAATCCAGATATATATCCACTCTATGTTCTTGCAACCAGGAAATGTAAGATGGGTGAAAAGTAACTGGATACTGTGTACTAACCTAAATCGAGGATAGTTGTGAATTAATTTCTGTTTTCAGAGCTGATGTGGAGAGTGTGTCATAGAATCAAAATTGTCAAGTGACAGTGTTTTGAGTAGTTATATAAGATTTTTTTGGTTATAATTAACGTTCTGAAAGGATGTAGGCTTCTACATTGTTCTTTGGTATAATTTTATGTTAGAATTACCGTTAAGATTGTTTATTTCATTTCTGTTTGTCAGTCTCTACAGTTACCCTAACCCAGCCAGGAGAACCATACATTTAAACATTTACTGCTTTACAACTTGATTTTTTAAATTACCTGAGATGTTCTTATAGGATTCTAGTGTACTAGAATTGATACTTTATAAAGCTTTCAAGGAGGTAGACATTTTCTTCTTATAATTTCAGTCTCCTTATTTGGATGATCACCAATATATACGATAGTATTTTTATTACTCTTACATTTGCTTAAAATGTTAATGATATTAACATAACATTTAGTATGTCACTCAAAGTATTTACAGTTTCACACTTTGAATCTTTAACATTTATTTCTGATAAGTATGTGGTATTCACATTTTTAAACATTCTGCTTAATTTCTGCATTGCTCGTTGTGTGACTTTGCAGACAGTTTAACTTTTAGTTCAGAGTACATGTGAAAACTGTCAGAATGTTGCTTTCATTTTCTCACACTGAAAGTTGATTATGAATTGTGTTATTATATTAGGTGTATACTAATTAAGAAAATATTTTTTTCAGAACTGTAAAATTTAGGTCTAATCTAGATGAGATTGTATCATATTTCATAATTTTGAGACATTTTTTTCCTAAGACTTATAAAGTAATTATATAAGGGAGTTATTTTCTGTGAGAATTAAATTATTTATTCAAAATCATGTTATGGAGCAGTGACAAATATGTGGGAATTGTGAAGATTTTACTTATTATGAATTAAGAAACTAATTTTCCCCATCTTGATGCTGTATTTAATTCCTTCCCTGTTCTGTGTTGGGTCTTGGAATTTGAAAAAATAAATTGCACTGTTCTTCATCAGTCTGTGGACCAAGTCTCATTCTTCCTCATCTTCCTAGCCTAGGTGCAATACCTAGAACTGAGTAGGTCTTCAGTACAATTAATGCCTGTTGATTTGAATTGCTTTCAGCCAGCCACATTCCATTTAGTTCTTTTAGGGCTGCAGTAAGCCAAGATACCACTACTTGTAAAGATTTTATTAAACACAAAATGGAATCTTATTGGAAGAAGAATTTCCCTGAATATTGAGTTGACTGAACCACAAGTCTGAATTGTACTTTGTAACATTGAGAATTTTTTTTTTTTTGAGTTGGGGTCTCACTCTGTCACCTAGGCTGGAGTTCAGTGGCATGCTCACGGCCACCCCAGTGTCGACCTGCTGGTCTCCAGTGATCCTTCCACTTTAGCTTTCCAAGTAGCTGGAACTATAGGTCCACGCTACCATGCCCAGCTAATTTTTTTATTTATTGTAGAGAGGAGGTCTGACCAAGTTGCCCAAACTGATCTCGAACCCATGGGCTCAGGCAATCCACTAGCCTCGGCCTCCCAGAGTGCTGGGATTATATGCTGAGCCACCCAACTCAGCCAAGAATTTTTTGTTTTTGGTTTATTTTTAAGAGTTGAGGTCTTGATATATCAGCAATGCTTTATTTTATGTATAAATAAGTAATAACTGAGTAAAACTCAGTAAAAACTGAGGTCTATTATATAGGGAGAAGTTATGTTTAATATATAGTTTTATTGTATTATATTAACAAATGCTAACTAATCGTGATAATTATTGTATTCATTGAAATTATATAAACTGATATTATTTCAAAATTATAAAATTGAATTTTCAGGTTCCTGATATTATATGTAAGAATTTTTAATGAACTTTAAGCCATTACTGACTTTACTTAAGCCACTTTGTAATATCATTTAGATATCGTGATTTTTTTTTAAAAAAACTCTTTTTAAAATATATAATTGAGTATCCCAGCTTTAAAAAGTGAATTAGAGGATTGTGCTTTTTATGTTTGGATGAGGGAATAGAAATGGTTTTTGTGACGGTTAAATAATGATCAGATTTGTAAAACATCACATTTCTTAAATTTGTTTCACAGACAATTGTAAAAAAATTTTAGGAGAAAATGCTAAACCCAATTATGGTTGTCAAGTCACTATTCAGTCTGAACAAGAAAAGCAGTTAATGAAACAATACCGCCGTGAAGAAAAAAGAAACGCCAGACGAGAAAAAAAGGCTGGGGAAGATTTAGAAGTTTCGGAAGGACTTATGTGCTTTGATCCTAAGGAATTGCGGATAAAAAGGTAATAAAAGCCAGAAGCTGAAAATTGCTTGTGCTGTAATTGCTACATCTACGTATCATTATCATTTTTTAGTTTGGTTTTAGCAATTTAGGTGATTTTTCTTCTAGTTACATTTTCTTATGAGAATAGAACTTTGTTGTATAAAAGCCTAATTTTCTGGGATAAGAAAGCAATGATTTGCCTAATTAGAATATTCTTTTTTTTTTTCTTTTTCTTTTTCTTTTTTTTGAGTTGGGATCTCACTCGGTCTCCGAGACTGGAGTGCAGTGACTGCTCCCAGCTACCGCAGCCTCACCTGCTGGGCTCCGGCGAACCTTCTGCCTCAGCCTTCCGAGTAGCCGGAATTACAGGCATGTGCTACCACGCCCGGCTGATTTTTTGATTTATTGTAGAGATGAGGCCTGGCCAAGTTGCCCAGGCGGGTCTCGAACCCTGGGGTTCAGGCAATCCACTCACCTCAGCCTCCCAAAGGCGCGGGATTACAGGCTGAGCCACCGAGCCCGGCTAATTAGAATATTCTTGATTGCATCCACATAGATGAGAGATTTAGATTACAGAGGTAAGCTATTTTTAGGTCCTGTGCACAACCAATAGGTTAAGATTTATAAAGTTTACATAAATTTGAGTCTTTCCTTTTCTTTCTCAGCTTATACATTTCCCCCCCATGTTTTTATATTGAAGTAGAAAGGAGAGAAATAAAATGAAGACATTATTGCACTTGATTTTTAAATAATAAAATCCATTTTTTTCCTTTAAATTCAGGAGTCTTACTTTGTTGCCCAGCCTGGAGTGCAGTGGCACAATCACAGCTCCCTGCAGCCTCTCCCTCCTGGGCTCAGACAATCCTTCTATCTCAGCCTCCCTAGTAGCTGGGACTACAGGTGGCACTGCCACACCTGCCACCTTTTTAAATTTTTTTGTTGAGACAAGGTCTTGCTATGTTACCTAGGGTCATCTTGAACTCCTGGGCTCAAGCAGTCCAAGATTGCCTCAGTCTCCTAAGACGCTGGAATTGTAGATGTGAGCCACCACCTCTGACTAGAAACCCATTTTTTAAAAAGGAATTTATACCTTGTTAAATAAACATCTTTGAATTGTGAAAAAACAAAATTACAAATAAAGAACATTCAGTAAAACTTATCAGGTGATATTATCTAAAAATGTGCTGAATTCTATTTGACTACCCAGGATTCCTAATACATTCCTTTATGTAGTTTAATTTCTTTTTTATGATGGAAGGCTACCCTGAGTTAATTATCATAATGATCTTGTGTTAGTAGTTTTTATTTTCCTTTTCAAGATAAAACTTTCAAATTTGGCCTATTATTTTTATACTTACAGAGAGCAGGCACTTCTGAATGCTAGAAGTGTTCCAATTCTGAGCAGGCAGAGAGACATGGATGTTGAAAAAGTATTTTATCCTCATGTTTATGATTCTCAGGCTGAAGCCATGAAAACATCAGCATTCATTGCTGGTGCAAAGGTATGTCAACTGTACATAACCCCTTTTAGATAATGTGTCTATTCTGAGGAAATGGTGCATAGATTTTTCCTGTTTCCTTTGTAAGTCTAATACTAGATGATTACACTATGCTAAATTTTATTTTAAATATTGAGGAATGGATAATGCATTGTATGTAATGCTCCTGACATGTAGTGGGCATTCAGAATATAGTTGTTCACTTTCTTCTATTATTTTGTCAGTTTGTATTTTTGAATTTTATCAATTGCATCTTTGTTTGACCAAACTTGACATACAAGTTTTCCGAGTTATGTGAGTACATTTGTCTTCAGGAATACCAGTTGATTAATATATACTCTTAAGATTCATCACCAAACTGTGGTGTGTGTGTTATAAGAGATACCTGAATCATGAATGCTTTGTGCGTATGGTTTTTTAATTTGTTTTTGTTTTATTTAAGTTTGTTTTCCCTTAAATTAGCTCAACTTATTTACCACTGTCATATCATAAACCAGTTGTGTTCTCACTGTCTCTTTTTCTTTAATTTCTTTAAATAAAGAATCTTTACCACTGTTATATTTTTTAGTTATTGGATTTTTATCTTTGATATTTATAGATGATTTTACCAGAAGGAATACAAAGAGAGAATAACAAGCTTTATGAAGAAGTAAGGATTCCCTATGATGAACCAATGCCAGTCATCTTTGAGGAAAAACCAGTTTATATACAGGACTTAGATGAGGTAAGATGAGCCTTTTATAGAGTTACTATTTTTGACGCTTGATATGTGTTATGAATGGATTTATATTGAAAAATTATTTAAAAAACTTTTTGGGTGCCATGTTTTCTTAGCCTTGGCCCCCTCCCCTACCTTGGGGAGGTGAATCTCCCTTCTCTTTCTCTAACTTACTTTCTAAATAAACTATATTCTCTAAAAAAAAATAAAAGTCATGTGTCCCAAACTGAACTTGCAAAAAAGCCAAAAAAAACAAAAAAACTTTTTAGTTGACTAAGGTAGTATGGAGACATATATAATAGTTGGTTAGTAAAAAAATTATAGTAAGGGTGTTTAAATTTTAAAATAATATATGTTGACATATATTTCTTCATACAGTAAAAATGTGTATTTTTGTGTAATGCCTCTATATTTCATGTTTATTTTGTTGTTTGGGCTAGTTTTTTGGTTTAACTTGTGTTAGCCGACTTAAATAAAATGTTTTAAAGGATTCATTTATTGTATTGGTTATATCAAATAGTCAACATATAATAAAATAGAGTACAAGGGGAGACCCCCAGATACCCAGAATTTATTTTTAAAAAATTGTGTGTTTATTCTTACATGTTTAAACTTGTCATCTTCAAAGTACTCTCCATATGATGCATTCCATCTATTGAGATGCTTTTTCCACTGCTGAAAACAATTTTTGAACTTGTCAGTTTTGATGCCTTTTAGTGCTTCTGCCATTTTTTGTTTTACCTCTTCCACATCTGCAAAACCTTTCTCTTGGAGGACTTTTTTCCTCCAGAGAAATGTGAGATTGGGTAAATAGGGAGGGTGAGGCACAGGAGTCATGTGGTTTTTAGTCAAAAACTGCTGAACACTCAGTGTAATATGAACAGGTGTACTTGTAAATAACCCATCTCGAAATGGGCAAACACATTGAAAGAATGTCAAAAAGGAAAAAAAACAAATCACTGAAACCAAACACAGTTTCTCACAACACTGCTAGCCAGTACACTGATGCTGATGGGTTCCTAGAACATTTACTAGAGGGGGACTTCTATACTATAAGAGATCCTCCATCCAGAAAATAATACTGTTTTATAGGGGCTCCTCTCTTGTATAACCAGTGAAAAATGAATGGTAGCAGCTCCAAGCATAACTGTCTCCTCATACTCTAATCTCAAAAGCAAAGGGGTGTGTCCCACAAATTCTTCCAGAAAACAAATAAACATCTCCTGTGATAAACTCTGATTTTCCTAATTTAGGTCACCAGTTCATTTCTGAACCAATTATATTCCCTGTGATGGGAATACAGGGTTTCTGCTGTCCATGGCTGCTCAGTTGTGGGCTTTCGTTGTCAGCTCCCGATGAGTTGTTAGGAATCAAGAGGGAGTTTTCCAGGATCCAGGCAGTTCTGTTATTTCTCCAAAAGAAGGATGAGAAAGATGCTAAGAAGACAGAACTATGTATGTCTTTGGTATTTTGAGTGAAAAACTCAGATTATTTATTTATTTATTTATTTAGGTGTTAAATATGTTGACTTTGTTTATTTGCACAGTTGGGAGTTAACTTTTTTAAAAAGTCTATAGAGTGTTATTCAGCAAAAGTGGACTATTGACTCAAATATAATACTTTGTTTGGAAAGGTAATATAAAAGATGCATATATGTTTCATTTGAAAAGTTAAGAAAGTTGAATCCTATAAAATCTGATTGTAGAGAATTTGAAATTTTGGTTTTCCATGAGCCCTGTTTTTTGAATCCGTGCTTACAGGGTAAGTTCTTGGTGAATAAAGAATAAGGTATTATCCCTAATCTTAATCATTGTAGAGTATCTGCTTCATTTCCATGGAAATAGGTGCTACAGAAGGGGCATATTATATAAAGTTCTATGGCAGCTCAGTGAAGTCAGACAAAAGAGATCAGAGAAGAAGCTTTCATGGGGGTGAATGTTGAAGGCATAGAATTTTGCCAGATAGATAAAGGGGTTAGGGTGTATACTAGGCAAAGGATGCTGCATAAAATAGTTTCTGACCTTTGGGAAACAAGTACTTCAGTCTTATTAGCGTGTAGGCTGTATGTGGACAGTGGCGGCGAATTATTCTAGAAAGAGACTTAGTAGCCTCTGTGTGAAGGGCTTTGAAAACCATGCTAAGAGGTTAGACTCAATATTGTGGTAAACGTTACTTCTGAGAAATAGATGAGTAATTGTTCAGGTGTTTTCACTTAGAGGAACTGCTCTGGCTGCAACACAGAATTTAACATTGAGAGTCGAGCTGCTGTAGTCGTTCAAGGAAGAAATGCTGCAAGCCTGAAGTAAGAAAGTGGCAGCCTATACAAAGATGGAGACAATTAAGAGGAAATTTAGCTACTAGTATATATAAGACCTGAGCGACTGATTAAATAGGAAGGGATGAGGCAGAGAGGAGGCTCTAGAATGAATTCCTAGTTTTTGTTTGAGCAACCTGGGTAAGTGGTAGTGTCACTTTATTAACATGAGGAATAAGAAAAATGAAAAAGTTTTGTACATGTTCAGTATGGGAGGTAGCATACAATGTTGGTTAAGAGTTAGGCCTCTGAATTCAGGCTGAGTTTGAGTTTTGGTTCCCCCCATATTCTGGCTGGGAGACTTTGGACAAATCGGTTATCACTTTGCAATCCCGTGATTCAAATTTCCAGGTGAGGCTAGTCTTATATTAAGGAAATTTAGTGTTTGGAAATTTAGTATTTGTCAAAATGATTAAAAGTTCAAATTTTGTTCCATTTAATTTATCCTACATTTGTGTTTCCTTTCTCTTGAAATATGTGAATCATCTTAGCTAAGATATCTGTAAACATCAAAATATTGTAATGTCACTTTTAATTTTTGAACTTTATAGTTTGTTATTATTTCTTGATACAACTTTTTTTTTTTTTGAGTTGGAGTCTCACTCTGTCACCCAGACTGGAGTGCAGTGGTTGCCCCGGCCACCGCAGCCTCGACTACTGGGCTCTGGCGATCCTTCCGCCTCAGCCTTCCAAGTAGCCGGAATTACAGACATACGCTACCATGCCTGGCTGATTTTTTGATTTATTGTAGAGATGAGGTCTCGCTGCCCAGGCGGGTCTCGAACCTGCGGTCTCAGGCAGTCCACTTACCTCAGCCTCCCAAAGGCACGGGATTACAGGCTGAGCCACCGAGCCCGGCTGATACAACTTTTTTAAAAGGCTATGATTTTAAGGCCATGGTTCTGATGAAATTGATGGCATGCTTGACAGTATAATAAGCAGCCTTGTGGGATGCTTTAGAAAAAGGTCTTTTATTTTGGGGCATGTCCAGGTTTTAGTGACATTTCATTCTCTTTAAAATGATCTCGTGAAAAAGGAACCATTTCCTGAAGTATTTTTCTGGATGCTTGTTTAACTCCTTGCCTTCATGATTTGATTAAATCAAACCATGTCAATAAACCCTAGTGTTAGGTACCCTTTAGGTTCAGAGAACAAAGTAAAACCAAAGGAAAAGTCACACATTTTATACTTATTTGGAGTTTTTCCAAATTGTAAGTGTTGAGATAATCACAGATGTCAATAATTATAGAGTGCTTCTTTAGTTTCTATCAGTTAATTGGAAACTATTCTAGATGTCTTACTTTGATGACTCTGATATTATATCTTTTTTATTTTAGGTGGTAGCATCTTTTACTACTCCACATGTGTTTAGAATGAAAGAATAGCTGACTAGCATAAATTAACAGAAGTAATTTATTTAATAAAGATAATATCCAAAGTAACAAATGAAAAGGAAAAAGACCTTTTGTATTTTTTTAACCTGGTTTATGAACTGCTACCCTACTCCAAGACAAATTATTAATTTTTTCACAAGCCAAATTATTAATTTTCTCATGCGACTCAAAGACTTCAGTTTTTGTTTATATACTCAGGTCAGCTGTTTAGTGCAAGCTTAAAAACAGTGTTTTTCATTTTTTCACTCTAAATTGGATGGACTTGTTTCAGTCATGCTGAACAAAACTATTCTTGGAGACAAGTACTTTACCTATGTAAGATATTATAGGATACTTCATAGGAAATGTAAATTTTCTCACCTTTCCAGCTGTATAAATAATTGGACTATATAAGTAGTCTTGCAAAAATAATTTATGGTATTGATAATAATTTACAGACTATGATTATTTCAGTTTTTTTGGAGGAATAAATATCAGAGCTTGGTATTTAGAAAATGTTGGGAAAAATAGGAAATAGATGTTTTAACCAAAAAAATTCATACATTTAAAGATAAACATAATTTCAACACCTCTTTTAAACAAGCGATTAATCTATTGTACTGCACAATATTTGCTTTATGAAATATATCCAAATATTGGCACAGGTTTTATAACACTTTAGTATATTCCTAGGAAGTATACTGGTTTCTAGGTATATTAGACTCAGTAAGCCATAAGTACACATCTTAGTGAAAACTGACAAGTATAGTACTATATTGTGATGATTACTTGTTGAGGCTTAATTATTGTATCACTTTGAATATTTTTGGCTACAAGTAACAGAAAAATGAACTTTAAGTAAATAAATAAATAAAATATATAATTTCAAATAGCAGTAAGATATAAAGAAGGTAAATAGTCCCAGCTGGTTCATTCATTTGCTCAGTGATGTGATTCAGAACCCTGGTTGTTTATATCTTTTCTCTCTGCTGTCTTCATTATTTTGGGTTTTCCTCAGACTGACTCCCATTGTAACTGTTGCTCCAGGCTTACTGTACAAAGAAAGTCCAGTAAGAATTAAAGACTACCATTTTCTTGTGTCAGTTTGAAGAGTGAGGAATGACCATGAATGGCTTAATGAAATACGTGATTTTGTGAGAGGCCACATTTTCTCTAAAAACAAAACAAAAAATTAATTTGTTTAGAAAAAGCAAAATGAAACAGTGGTTGAGTGTAGACAACTAGCACTGTCTACTATAGAATATTATTGTATAGTTCTGTATCATTGTTAAACATAGTTGTGGTCTTTTCTAGCTAAGGCTGGCAGAGGGCATGGTCATCAATCTTTGTTTTCTTTGTATGTTATGTACTATTGTACCTTGCTGCTTGAAATAGAAATCAGTTTTTTACTCTTTGATTTGATAGTAATTGTTCATCTTTTAGTGGCTTTTTTTTAATTTATAGTGTACATATCTTTAAGTTATCACAGACTACCTTCAAGTGTATTACTTCAAGTATAGTTATATAACTATACTTGAAGAAATACAACACTATCTCCTAGTTTTTGTATTACTGTTGTCATACATTTTATTTCTAAGATTTTTCTAAATCTCAAACAATATATTATTATTCTTTTTTGCTTGAAGCATTATTTTTAAAGATACTATGTAAGATATCCAAGTAATAACAAATAAAGTTTTTATACTTGTGTACTTATATAGTAACCTTTATTCCTTTGCGTATTCAAGATTTTCATTTGGTATATATTTCTTGTAGCACATGTCTGCTGGTGATAAATTATTTCAGTTTTGTATGTCAAGAAGTCTTTATTTTTTTCTTTGTTTTTGAAAGAAATTTTTGCTAGTATAGAATACTAGATCAACAGTTGTTTTCCCTACTATTTAAAGATGTTGCTACACTGTTTTCTTTCTTACATTACATCTGACAAGAAGTATGCTTCCAGTCTTCCTCTGTAGTAATATGATTTTTTCTTCTTGTTATTTATTTATTTATTTTTAGATTTTATCATTGGTTTTAGACAATTTGATTATGATGTGAGTTTGTATTAGCTTCCTATTGCTGTATTAGAAATTGCCACAAATTTGGTATCTTAAAAATTTCATTTATTATCTCATAGTTTTAGAGGTCACAACTGGGTTGGCTTGACTGGATTTTCTGCTCAGGATCTCACATGGGCAAAGTCTGGTACTGGCCAGGCTGAGCTTTCATCCAGAAGCTCCGGGGAAGATTTCCTTCCATTGACATTAACATTGTTGGTCAAATCTATTTCCTTGCAATTGTAAAACTGAGGTCCCTTGGAGTTATAAGATTGATGTTTGTTGCTATGTCAGCTGTGGGTAGTTTTCAGCTCCTAAAGACTGCCCACATTTCTTGGCCTGTGACCCCCTCTGTCTTCAGAGCCAGTAAAGGAATATCAAATCTCTCATGTGCACCAAATCTCTGACTTCTGCTGGAAGCTTAAAAATATCTCTGATTTTAAAGGAATCATGTCATTAAGTCAGATATACTCATATAATTTCCCTAACAGTATGTACTATAATCATGGGAGTAAAATCCATCATATTCCTAGTTCTGAGATTTGTGCAGGATAGGATATGTGACAGGGATAGGAAATCTTGGGAGCCATCTTGGAATTCTACTTACCACTGCCGTAATGTAGTTTTCTTTAACATTTTTATGGTTGGATTGGTATAGCATCTTGGATATGTGGGCTTATAGTTTTTATCAAGTGTGGGAAATTTCCAGTCACTGTTTTTTCAGAATTTTTCTGCCCTTGTTTCCCTTTTTAGAAAGTCTAATCACAGGTATTCTAGGGCTCCTGAACTTTTCACACAACTCACAGATGTTATATTAAATTTTTTTGTGGTCTTTTTCTTCCTACATGTTTCATTTTGGATAGTTTCTATTGCCTTATCTTTGTTGTCACTAATCTTATTTTTTGTAGTTTCTAAAATACTGCTAATCCCATCTGATGTATTTTTAATCTCACACATTGTAATTTTTTCTCTAGAAGTTTATTTTATTTTTAATGTCTTCTAAGTCTTTACTTATTATGCATAATCATTTCTACAGCTCTGGAGTAAGCAAGTGTTTTCTGTATAGAGATTGATAGTAAATATGTTAGGCTTTGCAGACCACACAGGATCTCTGTTTCATTGTCATCTTTTGTAACAGCCCTTTAAAACTGCAATAATCATTCTGTGTTTATAGGCCATAAAAATCAAAAGAAAATAACCAAACGAAAAAAGGTCTTCGTCTAGATTTGGCTCATACGTTGTAGTTTGCTGACCCTTGCTCTAACTTCTTGAACAGTCTATCATTTGTGCCATTTCTGGTTTGGTTTCAATTGATCAATTTTTCAATTTTTTATTATATATCATTTTTCCTGCTTATTATAGTTTTTGAATGTTAGACATTACAATTTTATTTTGTTGAATGCTGAATATTTGTGTGTGTGTGTGTATAAATTTTTTTTTTTTTTTTTTTGAGTTGGAGTCTCACTCTGTCACCCAGACTGACCTGCTGGGCTCCAGCAATCCTTCCACCTCAGCCTTCCGAGTAGCTGGAATTACAGGCACTCACTACCATGCCCGGCTGATTTTTTTATTTATTGTAGAAATGAGATGAGGTCTCGCCAAGTTGCCCAGGCGGGTCTCGAATCCGCGAGCTCAGACAATCCACTCACCTCAGCCTCCCAAAACGCGGGATTACAGGCTGAGCCACCGAGCCCGGCTTATTTTTATATACTTTTTTTTTTGTCTTTTTTTCCCCCTGGAACAGTTTCCTTTGGATCAGTTTGTTCTTTTCAGGTCTTGATTTTAAATTTTTTAAAGTGGAGGAGAACAGCATATAGTGCCCACAGAATTATGAGGTATTTCTCTCTATCTGGTGAAAACAAGAACTACTTTAGACCATGTGTAGTGAACTGGGAGTATGCTTCCTCATTCATTCAGATGGTTTTCCTCCTGTCTTGAATAGTTTTTTTTATATGCCTGTGTGGCTCAGTACTCACTGAAAGACTTGAAGAGGACTATTTGCAGGTCTCTTGAGTTACCTCTGGAGTTCTCGCTCACTCTCACTCTCTCAGTTTCTGTATATAAACACTGTCTAATATCTTTGACGCCTGAATCTTTCATGAGTGGGGCATCCTCCCAAGCAGTATAGCTATTGCTAAAAAACTGAACAGAGATTTACTGCCCACTCTGTGAGAGAGAGTTTACACTTTTGAGTTCATTCAAATGAAAATTGAGGAATATAATATAGTACAATATAATAATTATAAAAGTAATAATAATATATTACTTTTACAATATGGAGGATATAATCCAAAATTACTTGATTTAATAAGAAATAGGAATATGTGGCCATTTTAAGGAAGAAAACCCACAATGAATGGACCTACCTTAAATTGATTTAAATGTTGGATTTAACAAAGTATTTTATGGCAACTTTTATAATTGTGTTATAGATACAAAGGAAAATACACTTCTAATAGGTAAAAAGATAGAAAACTACTATAAGGAAATTGAAGCTCTAAAAAAGAAAGCAATTCCAGGGTTGGAAAATACAATATCCGAAAAAAAATTTTGGTGGAATTGGCCAGTAAGAACCACTGTTGTCGGTAAAGAATAGGAAAGGGTAAAGGTTGGTTGGGGGTCAACTCCTTTTTTCTTTTTTGTATTGTTTAATACCTTATTTAAAGAACAGAACCTCTCTTTTCTAATAATTTATTACTGTGAGAACAAGATTTTGTTTTTCCTTAGATAATGACTTATTGGAAATACAATTAGCTATTAGGCTCCTTCAGAAAGAGGTTTGAAAACATATTAACTTCTAATAATTCTCAACTTACAGAGTTATCTGCAGCTTTGGGTTCAAATAGAAAAATAAAATCCATGGGTAGACAATGAAGATTCTATTAAAACTTACAGATTTTGTGAGCTTTGATGGAGTAATAATTCCCAACTCCATAAGTTTCACGTCTTACTGTATTCCCCTAAAGCTGAGTTTATCCATTTAAGGAAGATATTTTTATTGTAAAATATAGCCAAAGTATATGCATTTGAATTTTTTTGTATGTTTCTGCTTTTTGACATAATTTCTCTTTAATCTTCCTGTTATATCTACACTTCCATCTCATGTCTAATGATTTGCAATAATATGTTTATGACTCATGTTTTTTTCTTTCTTGCGGATAACTGCTAGTCTAGCACTTTTATATTTAGAATTCCTTTTACAATTTTCTATAGGTTTTCCATCCCAGGCACTGATGATGATTTTTTTTTTTTTTGCATTATATCACTTTTGATAATTTCAGCATGAACTATCATAGTGTCCAGAGGCTTTGAATGATAACTTTTTGAGCAAATATTCCAGTACCTTTTGAGATTGTGCATGCTCACATTAGTAAATTTTCATTTGACTTTGTATTATAACACAGTCAAATCAATACAGATGTAGAATTTTTGTTTAAGTCATATATCTAGAGAAATTCCTTTAGATTACTTCATGTAACTCTGAGAATATAACTTGTCTTTGAGGATATTTGGTATATATAAGTAACTTTGTAAAAATTTGAGGGTTTTTTCCAGATCTTAATCTTTTTCTTATGGCAGAATAAATTCAGTTCTGACCCTAATGTAGGAATTTTGAAATGATAGTCTCTCATTGTTAGCCATTCATCTTACTTAAATTATAGTATTGGTAAAATGAATCTCCCAAATTCACTCTTATACAATGCTGGTTTTCTAAATTTTATTTTAGATTGCATATACTTACATGTCTGTTGGATTAGGAAATTTATTCATAATTTATTTACACAGTTAATACTTCCAACATGTGGAATGCCACTTCACTTATTTGACAAAATTTTGAATATTTACATGACAGTGAGAGTGTGTATAGTCTTAATTTTAGGGCCTATGGATTGATTAGTTGATTAGAATCATAGTCAAAAATTATTTTTCTGGAACCTTAAATGAACTACTCCTGAACAAGGAGCTAAATGAATGGGCTATTGTTTCAAAATCAGTAAAAATTAATAATTTAGAAACTGAGTGCTTATAAAATATAAGTTCCTTTAGGGAGTCAGGTAATTACACTTCTGGGGAGATTTTAAAAAATGGTTTTGAACTATAAGAAATGTAGAGAATGAGCCAGGTACAATGACTCATGCCTGTTATTTTATTCCTTTGGAGGTTGAGACAGGAGGCTCACTTGTGGCCAGGAGTTTAAGATCAGCCTGGGAAGCATAGCGAGAACTCGTCTCTACAAAAAATAGAAATTAAATAAAAAGATTAGCCAGGGAAAGTGGTGTGTATCTGTAGTCCCAGCTACTTAGGAGACTGAGGTGAAAGGCTCACCTGAGCCCAGAAGGTCGAGGCTGTGGTACCCGTGACTGTACCACTGCACTCAAGGCTGGGCAACAGAGTAAGAACTCAACTAAAATAAATAAATAAATAAATGAGAAATTTGGAGAATGAATAGGTACTTACTTTTCTCCATAGAAGTTCCATTTTTTTCTTGTATGTCTGTAGATATATTTTTGGTAATTGATGCACTCTGAATGTAAAATAGGACATTTCTCTAGGAGAGAGACGGGTTTGTATACTCTCTTTTTTTGAATATCGTATCCTTAAGAGATACCTGGAAACTTTAAAAAAACAATTTTTTTTCTATGTGTTGAGTAGATCTAAAATATTATAAAATAAGCTTTCCAAGCTTTTAACTCCAGTCATTCCCTTCTTAAGTTCTTTGATACTGTTGTCATATATTTTAGTTCTGTCTTGTTTTAGATTTTTTATAGCAGATATTATTGTTTTGCAGTCAATAGTTACTCAGATTTACCTTTACATTTTGCCTGTTGTTTTAACATCTTATTCAGTGCTTTCATACTCTGTCACTTTTCATTTTCTGAATTTTCTTTAATTGGAATTTGGTGGCGGCAAAAATCTCCTAATTTTTGTTTATCTAAATTGCCTTTATTTTAACCATTATTCTTAAAAGATGTTTTTGCTGGTAATAGAATTCTAAGTTTATAGTTATTTTCTCTTAGAACATTAAGGATATTATTCTGTCATGAATTTCTTTTCATCTGTGCTTTTGAGAAGTTTGTAATCAATCTAATTGTGATCTATCCAAAGATAAATTTTTCACTCTGGCTGCTTTCAAGATCTTTTCTTTGCCCTTGGAATTTTTTAGTGCAAAATCATCTATTTATAGCTTTCTTTTTTAACATCTTGTTCATTTTCTTATTCTATTGTATGCTTAACATCAGTGGTAACTAATGAAATAAGGAAGAAAGGACAAAAGGACTTTACTTTTTTCTTACACCTGTGACTTGGCAAACGTTAGATAATAAGAAAGAAAAAAATCAAAAAAGAAATGAAAATGCTTTCCTTGTCTTCAGTGAACTTGCAGCATAGTAGGGGCATAAGAAGGCTTGTGTTGACTATTTACTGATTATATACTGTGAAATGCATTAAGTACAAAATCAGTGGTTTGAATTTAAAGTAATCTAATGCAGAAGGTATGGGGATCCATGCAGGCTAAGCTATTAACTAAGACTTCTTAGAGAACAAGAGATTTGAATTGTTTCTTGAACTTGGTCTGTGGGCATTGATCTTTACCTGAAACAGTGACAGTGAATTTAACAATTATTTTCTTATTTTTTTAAATTTTAAAATTTGAGTCAGAGTTTCACTCTGTCACCCAGGCTGGAGTGCAGTTGCATGCTCATGGCCAATGCAGCCTCGACCTGCTGGTCTCAGACAGTCCTGCCTCTGTCTTCCCAGAAGCCAGAATTATAGGTACAGGCCAACACACCTGGCTAATTTTTTGATTTATTGAAAAGATGAGGTCTTATCAAGTTGCCCAGGCTGGTCTCAAACCCCTGGGCTCAGGCATTCTTTTGCCTCTGCTTCCCAGAGTGCTGGGATTACAGGCGTGAGCCACTGATTTGGAGTGCACGGAGAAAAAACAATTGAAAATTTTGTGTGAACTTGGCATCAAATGTTGCAGATTATGTCTTGTCCACGACATTTTAAAATATAGAATCTTCCATGTCAATTTTTGTTATAAAAACTTGGTCACCATCAGGAAGTCCATTATTTTATGAAGTGGAGTATAATTTAAGCATGACTATGGAAACTTTAAAGAAAAGCTCAAAAATTATCAGTTTATCCTCAAAAGTTATTAGAGTTTGAAGCATTCAGTGTGTTACATGTGAAAAACAAACTTTTGATAATATATTATCTTTGGTTTGTGAGTCAGTAGATGCTTAATATGTAAAAAATTGAACCATTGGGTAATCTTTCATATAAAGATATAATATTTTTATTTATTTTTTACTTTTTCAGCAATTATTTAAATTATATGATTAAAAAGCATTATTTATTTTTTATGTAAATATGCTATCATTAAAGTATATGAAATGTCTAATTCTTATTTCAGAAGAAATACTATCTTTTCTTTTCTAAATAAGAATGAATTTTGTCTGTTTACCCTAAACCTTTCCAGGAGTGCAGAACCGTAAATTCTATTGGGAACACTTTCAGACAGCTAACTAGGAAAAGGGCACCAGCTGCTTGAAAAATACCTGCTAAACTACAGAGGGAGTTATAACTAACATCTTCCTCTAGCTAGGAGTAATCAAACAAAATGACTTTTTTTCCCCCACAATCTACACTTTGATTTTATAGCAGGAAATTATAATAGAGAAGATTAAAAACTTAAAGACATATTGAGCTATCCCAGAATACTTTTATAACTTGAATGAATTCAGAAGCCTGAAAATTAAATGAATTTAACTTGGAATATGGGAATTTCAAATTACATTAGATATTAACTTAGACCACGTCTTCCAATATTCCAGACCTATTACAGTAAACAGATATATTTTATGTGATTGTGTTGTTACTGATAGGTTTTCTACCTGTTATTTGACTCTGAAAATATGTATGGATTGGTTTTCAGTCACTGGTAATCATTTCTTGAGTTCAGGATTTATGTGAGGCATTGTGAGTATGCAGAGGTTAGAACTGTGATCCAATTAGGCCAAACTGATGTTGTGTTCCCAGCTTCACCATTTGCATTTTATGATATGGATCTGGTTATATTGTATCTCTGAGTTTGTTTCCTTTTCAGATTGTTTATTTTGATGGTTATATGAGATAACACACAGAAAATGTATAGCATTGTCTGTGATATGTGTGTTATAGGTGATTAGTAAATTCTCAGCTCAAGGAATGCTTCTATAAACTACTCCTTCAGTTACTTTCTTACATTGATAGGTTAATTTTGTTATTTAATCTGAAAACATTTTGAATCTTTCTGTAAGGAGTTATTGTTAGGTAGAATTATTATTTTTTAAATTTCTCAAAGGTGAATATTGAAGTTAGTACATAGTATTAAATTAAATTAATTAAGAATGGGAACGTGTATGTCTTTAGTTAATACTATACATTTCATTAGGCACCTTATATTGCATTATTTAACTTAATTCCCTCATATAAACCCTGGCAGCGAGAGGATAAGTTATATTTGATCCAGTGGTGCAGATATCAAAAAGTGATTAAGTATACATAAGTTGCCTTGTTTTGCATTCTCAACAAGCTCTCATATTCTTGATACATTTCAGAGTTATATGAAAATAATAATTGCATCATTTTAGATAATTTGAAATGTATCAGGGAATCGGCATGTAAAGGAATCTGTGAATTCTTATGCAATTGGTACAGTATCTTGTCTTATATAGCTTTCATGATTTCTTCCTTTAATTGTTTTGTTTGTCCCTTCAAATCTTTAACATATTACACAAGATGTTCAAGCAGAATGTTTTTCTTATAGACAACTCCCTTTTCTCAATTTACATTTTGCTGAGTAAAATGCATCTTGTTTTTTCCAGGATGGATTGTGTTTAACTGTCAAAAAATAGACACATCAAAAAACCTAATCACTGTGTTAGGAGTTGGTAAAGGTTTAGGATAACTTGTTCATCTATAGTCACTTGGGAGCTGCTAAGAAATGTGCAAATAACTATTTTCCACCCCCTGGCAAATAAATAAAAATCTCAAGGATTGAATCCTGGAAATCTTGTTTTTAAAAGCGCCAGCAGCCCCGACCCTGAGTATGAAAATACCCTGAGTATGAGGAACATTTTTTTTTTTTTTTTTTGAGAAAGCAGGATTTTTTGAGAAGACA